>NC_090749.1:100467642-100480142 GCF_036898095.1 Palaemon carinicauda | reverse complement strand
CAGTTGAGTGGTAGATTTAGAAGTTTATTTTGAATTTACATATATATTAATAGGTAGGATTATACAGTTATGAAATCTATAGAAATAAGTAGACATTTTATATGTTAATAAGACGTTGGTTTGATTAAAATGTAGAAAAATATGATGAAAATTGGCCAAATCCTAGACATAATTAAAGACATGTCTGAAGCCTTTGTCCGGCTGTGGACTAGAAACGGCTGCATTTGTTTATATATATATATATATATATATATATATATATATATATATATATATATATATATATATATATATATAATATATATATATATATATATATAATATATATATATATATATATATATAATGTAGCCTTTTCTAGTCCAGTGCAGGACAAAGGCTTCAGACATGTCTTCATTCATGTCTGGGGTCTGGCCATTTTTCATCATCACGCTGGCCACTGCGGATTGGTGACACGAGATTTTATTCTCTGAGCAAACCAACCTAGTATAGGTGTCCCTGACTAGTACAGCTTTGCTGCTCATGGTGATACACAAACCCTTTCACCGCGTTAAGGTGTCCCCACTTGGAAAGGATTACTTTCATTATTTGTCTGAGGTCATTGAAAAATAGTAAGCCATTTTACGAGGTCATAGACACGATATGAAATACGTAAATTTAATTGTTTAATATATATTACTGGAAAGATAAGTCACCCGGGGGAAGGGTGGGGTGTACCTGTCATTAAGGTGTGACTGACAGGTGAGAGAGTTGGTGGTTGGACCAAGTGGACCACGAAATTTACACTTTTTATCCACGAATTACGTTGGTCAGAGTTAAAGTTATTTATTTTGTTTTGCCCTTTTCAATTGCATAATCTTTTAATGCAATGTGGGATTTATACTAATAATAATTAATCGGACTTAGTTAATTTATAAAAACAGCGAACTGATATGTCCATTTCTTGTGTATTTAATTTATGTATTACTGGTGTATTTTTTTACTTATTTATTCTGGTTATTAAACACAAATTATTATTCCTGATGTAAATAAAATTATATCGATATAATTGAAATTAATACTGATGGCATTATATTTTTACGAGCGTAATTAAGTTGCTTAAAATTTACCCTAAAGAAAAAGGTAAAAATCCTGGAATAAATATTGCCAGATAGTTAACGTTTTAAAAACGGATATATTGACGTAAATGAGTGATATTAGGGTCACCAACCCGTAAAAGATAATATACAAAGTGAAGTAAAAATATATATTTTACGGAGAATTTCCAATGAAAATTACTTTTTTTTTTTTTAATGTATCGATATAATTAACTCATTATTATTATTATTATTATTATTATTATTATTATTATTATTATTATTATTATTATTATTATTATTATTATTATTATTGGAAAAGTAGGATGCTATAAGCTAAGGGGCCCCAACAGGAAAAATAGCCCAGTGAGGAAAGGAAACAAGGAAAAATAAGTATTTCAAGAACAGTAACAACATTAGACTAAATATTTCCTATATAAACTATAAAAATTTTAACAAAACAAGAGGAAGAGAAATAAGATAGAATAGTGTGCCCGAGTGTACCCTCAAGCAAGAGAACTCCAACCCAAGGGAGTGTTAAGGCCATGGTACTTTCATTAAGTAGTTAAGTGTGAATATATTGATTAAATCATAAATAGTTTAATTTTTATTAATTTACAGGTGCAGTTCTTATTAATATACTTATTCATTCAGAGGAAGTTTTGAACATTTAGGCCTATTTGTGACCTTATGATATAAATTATTGGAAAATCTCGATATCTCTGTATTGTTACAACCAATTCATAGTCATTTTTATATCGTTCGTAAAAACATTAAATTCCTTTTGAGAAATTACTGTTCGTTTAAAAATGTTCTTAGATGCATTTTTGTTTTTTACAATTTCTATTTGTTCTCCCAAAATGTCTGTCTTCATTCGGAAAAAAATATTTTAAAATTTGTTTACAAAACAATGCTCTCTCCATATACTGCCAAACTAAGTTGTTGTTTTCCTCTTTTACTGAATTACTCAAAAAGTATCATTATTTCTGAATTGTATATTTTTTGACACTTTGAGTAATAACTATTTTTAATTGAGTATATATTTTTGAATCTAAATCAAATATATGCTGGCATCACGAACTTCCATTTGGTTGACGATGTCAGTTTAGGTCGTTTAGTGAGGGAACCAGGCTAGGTATTTTTTATATAATTCTGTAGTTTTTTTATATAATTCTGTAGTTTTTTATATAATTCTATAGTTTTTTATATAATTAACTCGTTTCCCGTGTGGCGAATTGTTTTAAATTATGGAAAAGTAATAGAGGAAAACAATAGCTTAGCATAATATGGAAGTATTATGTTAAATTTCGTGGTACTGAAGAAGTGTCCAATGTTATTTTTATACTGTAAATAGTTTTACACCAGAAGTCGGGTTATATCCCCCAGAATTTGTGGTTAAATTCCCTTATGTTTTGTGGTTAAATCTCCTTAGGATTCATGGCTTAAATCCCCTTATGTTTTGTGGTTAAATCTCCTTAGGATTCATGGCTTAAATCCCCTTATGTTTTGTGGTTAAATCTCCTTGGGATTCATGGCTTAAATCCCCTTATGTTTTGTGGTTAAATCTCCTTAAAATTCGTGGCTAAATCCCCAGCATTCGTGGTTAAATCACCATTATGTTTCTTGGTTAAATCCCCTCAGGTTTCGTGGTTAAATCTCCTTAGGATTCGTGGCTAAATCCCCAGAATTCGTGGTTAAATCCCTATTATGTTTCATGGTTAAATTCCCCTAGGGTTTGTGGTTAAATCTCCTTAGGATTCCTGATTAAATCCTCAGAATTTGTGGTTAAATCCCCCTTATGTTTCGTGGTTAAATCCCCCTTAGGATTCGTGGTTAAATATCCCCAGGATTCGGAGTTAAATCTCCTTAGGATTCGTGGCTAAATCCCCAGAATTCCGAGTTAAATTCCCCTCATGTTTCGTGGTTAAATCTCCCTAGAATTCGTAGCTAAATCCCCAGAATTTATGGTTAAACCCCCTCATGTTTCGTGGTTAAATCTCCTTAGGATTCGTGGCTAAATTTAGCCACGAATTAACCACTATTTCTTATTGTAATCCTACGTAGGATTATAATAAGAAATGGTGGTTAATTCCCCTACAATTCGTGGCTAAATCCCTAGAAGCTGTAGTTAAATCTCCCAGATTTCATGGTTAAATACCCTAGAATTCATGATTAAATCCCCCCTGGATTCGTTGGGTTAAATATCCCAAAATCCTCCGCTGTAATAATTCGTCTGTACTGAGTAAGTGACATTTGACATCACTCTAGTTAGCTTGACCTTTTTGTCTACTGAAGGTTTCTACACTGTTGATACCAAGATAAGCGTAGGCCACGGTTTCTACGCTGTTGATACCAAGATAAGCGTAGGTCATGGTTTCTACGCTGTTAATACCAAGATAAGCGTAGGCCATGGTTTCTACGCTGTTAATACCAAGATAAGCGTAGGCCATGGTTTCTACACTGTTGATACCAAGGTAAGCGTAGGCCATGGTTTCTACGCTGTTAATACCAAGATAAGCGTAGGCCATGGTTTCTACACTGTTGATACCAAGGTAAGCGTAGGCCATGGTTTCTACGCTGTTAATACCAAGATAAGCGTAGGCCATGGTTTCTACACTGTTAATACCAAGATAAGCGTAGGCCATGGTTTCTACGCTGTTGATACCAAGATAAGCGTAGGCCATGGTTTCTACACTGTTAATACCAAGATAAGCGTAGGCCATGGTTTCTACACTGTTGATACCAAGATAAGCGTAGGCCATGGTTTCTACACTGTTGATACCAAGATAAGCGTAGGCCATGGTTTCTACGCTGTTAATACCAAGATAGGCGTACCATGGTTTCTACGCTGTTAATACCAAGATAAGCGTAAGCCATGGTTTCTACGCTGTTAATACCAAGATAGGCGTAGGCCATGGTTTCTACGCTGTTAATACCAAGATAAGCGTAGGCCATGGTTTCTACGCTGTTAATACCAAGATAGGCGTAGGCCATGGTTTCTACGCTGTTAATACCAAGATAAGCGTAGGCCATGGTTTCTACGCTGTTAATACCAAGGTAAGCGTAGGCCATGGTTTCTACGCTGTTAATACCGATAGGCGTAGGCCATGGTTTCTACGCTGTTAATACCAAGATAAGCGTAGGCCATGGTTTCTACACTGTTAATACCAAGATAAGCGTAGGCCATGGTTTCTACGCTGTTAATACCAAGATAAGCGTAGGCCATGGTTTCTACGCTGTTAATACCAAGGTAAGCGTAGGCCATGGTTTCTACGCTGTTAATACCAAGGTAAGCGTAGGCCATGGTTTCTACGCTGTTAATACCAAGATAAGCGTAGGCCATGGTTTCTACGCTGTTGATACCAAGGTAAGCGTAGGCCATGGTTTCTACGCTGTTAATACCGATAGGCGTAGGCCATGGTTTCTACGCTGTTAATACCAAGATAAGCGTAGGCCATGGTTTCTACACTGTTAATACCAAGATAAGCGTAGGCCATGGTTTCTACGCTGTTAATACCAAGATAAGCGTAGGCCATGGTTTCTACGCTGTTAATACCAAGGTAAGCGTAGGCCATGGTTTCTACGCTGTTAATACCAAGATAAGCGTAGGCCATGGTTTCTACGCTGTTAATACCAAGGTAAGCGTAGGCCATGGTTTCTACGCTGTTAATACCAAGATAAGCGTAGGCCATGGTTTCTACGCTGTTAATACCAAGATAAGCGTAGGCCATGGTTTCTACGCTGTTGATACCAAGATAAGCGTAGGCCATGGTTTCTACGCTGTTAATACCAAGATAAGCGTAGGCCATGGTTTCTACACTGTTGATACCAAGGTAAGCGTAGGCCATGGTTTCTACGCTGTTAATACCAAGATAAGCGTAGGCCATGGTTTCTACACTGTTGATACCAAGGTAAGCGTAGGCCATGGTTTCTACGCTGTTAATACCAAGATAAGCGTAGGCCATGGTTTCTACACTGTTGATACCAAGGTAAGCGTAGGCCATGGTTTCTACGCTGTTAATACCAAGATAAGCGTAGGCCATGGTTTCTACACTGTTAATACCAAGATAAGCGTAGGCCATGGTTTCTACGCTGTTGATACCAAGATAAGCGTAGGCCATGGTTTCTACACTGTTAATACCAAGATAAGCGTAGGCCATGGTTTCTACACTGTTGATACCAAGATAAGCGTAGGCCATGGTTTCTACACTGTTGATACCAAGATAAGCGTAGGCCATGGTTTCTACGCTGTTAATACCAAGATAGGCGTAGGCCATGGTTTCTACGCTGTTAATACCAAGATAAGCGTAGGCCATGGTTTCTACGCTGTTAATACCAAGATAGGCGTAGGCCATGGTTTCTACGCTGTTAATACCAAGATAAGCGTAGGGCATGGTTTCTACGCTGTTAATACCAAGATAGGCGTAGGCCATGGTTTCTACGCTGTTAATACCAAGATAAGCGTAGGGCATGGTTTCTACGCTGTTAATACCAAGATAGGCGTAGGCCATGGTTTCTACGCTGTTAATACCAAGATAAGCGTAGGGCATGGTTTCTACGCTGTTAATACCAAGGTAAGCGTAGGCCATGGTTTCTACGCTGTTAATACCGATAGGCGTAGGCCATGGTTTCTACGCTGTTAATACCAAGATAAGCGTAGGCCATGGTTTCTACACTGTTAATACCAAGATAAGCGTAGGCCATGGTTTCTACGCTGTTAATACCAAGATAAGCGTAGGCCATGGTTTCTACGCTGTTAATACCAAGGTAAGCGTAGGCCATGGTTTCTACGCTGTTAATACCAAGGTAAGCGTAGGCCATGGTTTCTACGCTGTTAATACCAAGATAAGCGTAGGCCATGGTTTCTACGCTGTTGATACCAAGGTAAGCGTAGGCCATGGTTTCTACGCTGTTAATACCGATAGGCGTAGGCCATGGTTTCTACGCTGTTAATACCAAGGTAAGCGTAGGCCATGGTTTCTACGCTGTTAAGCGTAGGCCATGGTTTCTACGCTGTTAATACCAAGATAAGCGTAGGCCATGGTTTCTACGCTGTTGATACCAAGGTAAGCGTAGGCCATGGTTTCTACGCTGTTAATACCGATAGGCGTAGGCCATGGTTTCTACGCTGTTAATACCAAGATAAGCGTAGGCCATGGTTTCTACACTGTTAATACCAAGATAAGCGTAGGCCATGGTTTCTACGCTGTTAATACCAAGATAAGCGTAGGCCATGGTTTCTACGCTGTTAATACCAAGGTAAGCGTAGGCCATGGTTTCTACGCTGTTGATACCAAGATAAGCGTAGGCCATGGTTTCTACGCTGTTAATACCAAGGTAAGCGTAGGCCATGGTTTCTACGCTGTTGATACCAAGATAAGCGTAGGCCATGGTTTCTACGCTGTTAATACCAAGATAAGCGTAGGCCATGGTTTCTACGCTGTTGATACCAAGATAAGCGTAGGCCATGGTTTCTACGCTGTTGATACCAAGATAAGCGTAGGCCATGGTTTCTACGCTGTTGATACCAAGATAAGCGTAGGCCATGGTTTCTACGCTGTTGATACCAAGATAAGCGTAGGCCATGGTTTCTACGCTGTTGATACCAAGATAAGCGTAGGCCATGGTTTCTACGCTGTTGATACCAAGATAAGCGTAGGCCATGGTTTCTACGCTGTTGATACCAAGATAAGCGTAGGCCATGGTTTCTACGCTGTTGATACCAAGATAAGCGTAGGCCATGGTTTCTACGCTGTTGATACCAAGATAAGCGTAGGCCATGGTTTCTACGCTGTTGATACCAAGATAAGCGTAGGCCATGGTTTCTACGCTGTTGATACCAAGATAAGCGTAGGCCATGGTTTCTACGCTGTTGATACCAAGATAAGCGTAGGCCATGGTTTCTACGCTGTTGATACCAAGATAAGCGTAGGCCATGGTTTCTACGCTGTTGATACCAAGATAAGCGTAGGCCATGGTTTCTACGCTGTTGATACCAAGATAAGCGTAGGCCATGGTTTCTACGCTGTTGATACCAAGATAAGCGTAGGCCATGGTTTCTACGCTGTTGATACCAAGATAAGCGTAGGCCATGGTTTCTACGCTGTTGATACCAAGATAAGCGTAGGCCATGGTTTCTACGCTGTTGATACCAAGATAAGCGTAGGCCATGGTTTCTACGCTGTTGATACCAAGATAAGCGTAGGCCATGGTTTCTACGCTGTTGATACCAAGATAAGCGTAGGCCATGGTTTCTACGCTGTTGATACCAAGGTAAGCGTAGGCCATGGTTTCTACGCTGTTGATACCAAGGTAAGCGTAGGCCATGGTTTCTACGCTGTTGATACCAAGGTAAGCGTAGGCCATGGTTTCTACGCTGTTAATACCAAGATAAGCGTAGGCCATGGTTTCTACGCTGTTGATACCAAGGTAAGCGTAGGCCATGGTTTCTACGCTGTTAATACCAAGATAAGCGTAGGCCATGGTTTCTACGCTGTTGATACCAAGGTAAGCGTAGGCCATGGTTTCTACGCTGTTAATACCAAGATAAGCGTAGGCCATGGTTTCTACGCTGTTGATACCAAGGTAAGCGTAGGCCATGGTTTCTACGCTGTTAATACCAAGATAAGCGTAGGCCATGGTTTCTACGCTGTTGATACCAAGGTAAGCGTAGGCCATGGTTTCTACGCTGTTGATACCAAGGTAAGCGTAGGCCATGGTTTCTACGCTGTTAATACCAAGATAAGCGTAGGCCATGGTTTCTACGCTGTTAATACCAAGATAAGCGTAGGCCATGGTTTCTACGCTGTTGATACCAAGGTAAGCGTAGGCCATGGTTTCTACGCTGTTAATACCAAGATAAGCGTAGGCCACGGTTTCTACGCTGTTGATACCAAGGTAAGCGTAGGCCATGGTTTCTACGCTGTTAATACCAAGATAAGCGTAGGCCACGGTTTCTACGCTGTTGATACCAAGGTAAGCGTAGGCCATGGTTTCTACGCTGTTAATACCAAGATAAGCGTAGGCCACGGTTTCTACGCTGTTAATACCAAGGTAAGCGTAGGCCATGGTTTCTACGCTGTTAATACCAAGATAAGCGTAGGCCACGGTTTCTACGCTGTTAATACCAAGATAAGCGTAGGCCATGGTTTCTACGCTGTTGATACCAAGATAAGCGTAGGCCACGGTTTCTACGCTGTTAATACCAAGATAAGCGTAGGCCACGGTTTCTACGCTGTTGATACCAAGATAAGCGTAGGCCACGGTTTCTACGCTGTTAATACCAAGATAAGCGTAGGCCACGGTTTCTACGCTGTTGATACCAAGATAAGCGTAGGCCACGGTTTCTACGCTGTTAATACCAAGATAAGCGTAGGCCACGGTTTCTACGCTGTTAATACCAAGATAAGCGTAGGCCACGGTTTCTACACTGTTGATACCAAGGTAAGCGTAGGCCACGGTTTCTACCAAGGTAAGCGTAGGCCATGGTTTCTACGCTGTTAATACCAAGATAAGCGTAGGCCATGGTTTCTACACTGTTAATACCAAGATAAGCGTAGGCCATGGTTTCTACACTGTTGATACCAAGATAAGCGTAGGCCATGGTTTCTACACTGTTGATACCAAGATAAGCGTAGGCCATGGTTTCTACGCTGTTAATACCAAGATAGGCGTAGGCCATGGTTTCTACGCTGTTAATACCAAGATAAGCGTAGGCCATGGTTTCTACGCTGTTAATACCAAGATAGGCGTAGGCCATGGTTTCTACGCTGTTAATACCAAGATAGGCGTACGCCATGGTTTCTACGCTGTTAATACCAAGATAGGCGTAGGCCATGGTTTCTACGCTGTTAATACCAAGATAAGCGTAGGCCATGGTTTCTACGCTGTTAATACCAAGATAGGCGTAGGCCATGGTTTCTACGCTGTTGATACCAAGGTAAGCGTAGGCCATGGTTTCTACGCTGTTAATACCGATAGGCGTAGGCCATGGTTTCTACGCTGTTAATACCAAGATAAGCGTAGGCCATGGTTTCTACGCTGTTAATACCAAGATAAGCGTAGGCCATGGTTTCTACGCTGTTAATACCAAGATAAGCGTAGGCCATGGTTTCTACGCTGTTAATACCAAGATAAGCGTAGGCCATGGTTTCTACGCTGTTAATACCAAGATAAGCGTAGGCCATGGTTTCTACGCTGTTAATACCAAGATAAGCGTAGGCCATGGTTTCTACGCTGTTAATACCAAGATAAGCGTAGGCCATGGTTTCTACGCTGTTAATACCAAGGTAAGCGTAGGCCATGGTTTCTACGCTGTTAATACCAAGATAAGCGTAGGCCATGGTTTCTACACTGTTAATACCAAGATAAGCGTAGGCCATGGTTTCTACACTGTTAATACCAAGATAAGCGTAGGCCATGGTTTCTACACTGTTGATACCAAGGTAAGCGTAGGCCATGGTTTCTACGCTGTTAATACCAAGATAAGCGTAGGCCATGGTTTCTACGCTGTAATACCACGATAAGCGTAGGCCATGGTTTCTACACTGTTAATACCAAGATAAGCGTAGGCCATGGTTTCTACACTGTTGATACCAAGATAAGCGTAGGCCATGGTTTCTACACTGTTAATACCAAGATAAGCGTAGGCCATGGTTTCTACACTGTTGATACCAAGGTAAGCGTAGGCCATGGTTTCTACGCTGTTAATACCAAGATAAGCGTAGGCCATGGTTTCTACGCTGTTAATACCAAGATAAGCGTAGGCCATGGTTTCTACACTGTTGATACCAAGATAAGCGTAGGCCATGGTTTCTACGCTGTTAATACCAAGATAAGCGTAGGCCATGGTTTCTACACTGTTGATACCAAGATAAGCGTAGGCCATGGTTTCTACGCTGTTAATACCAAGATAAGCGTAGGCCATGGTTTCTACACTGTTGATACCAAGGTAAGCGTAGGCCATGGTTTCTACGCTGTTAATACCAAGATAAGCGTAGGCCATGGTTTCTACGCTGTTGATACCAAGGTAAGCGTAGGCCATGGTTTCTACGCTGTTAATACCAAGATAAGCGTAGGCCATGGTTTCTACACTGTTAATACCAAGATAAGCGTAGGCCATGGTTTCTACGCTGTTGATACCAAGGTAAGCGTAGGCCATGGTTTCTACGCTGTTAATACCAAGATAGGCGTAGGCCATGGTTTCTACGCTGTTAATACCAAGATAAGCGTAGGCCATGGTTTCTACGCTGTTGATACCAAGGTAAGCGTAGGCCATGGTTTCTACGCTGTTGATACCAAGGTAAGCGTAGGCCATGGTTTCTACGCTGTTAATACCAAGATAAGCGTAGGCCATGGTTTCTACGCTGTTAATACCAAGATAAGCGTAGGCCATGGTTTCTACACTGTTGATACCAAGGTAAGCGTAGGCCATGGTTTCTACACTGTTGATACCAAGATAAGCGTAGGCCATGGTTTCTACACTGTTGATACCAAGGTAAGCGTAGGCCATGGTTTCTACGCTGTTAATACCAAGATAAGCGTAGGCCATGGTTTCTACGCTGTTGATACCAAGGTAAGCGTAGGCCATGGTTTCTACACTGTTAATACCAAGATAAGCGTAGGCCATGGTTTCTACACTGTTAATACCAAGATAAGCGTAGGCCATGGTTTCTACACTGTTAATACCAAGATAAGCGTAGGCCATGGTTTCTACACTGTTGATACCAAGGTAAGCGTAGGCCATGGTTTCTACGCTGTTAATACCAAGATAAGACGTAGGCCATGGTTTCTACACTGTTAATACCAAGATAAGCGTAGGCCATGGTTTCTACACTGTTAATACCAAGATAAGCGTAGGCCATGGTTTCTACACTGTTAATACCAAGATAAGCGTAGGCCATGGTTTCTACACTGTTAATACCAAGATAAGCGTAGGCCATGGTTTCTACACTGTTGATACCAAGGTAAGCGTAGGCCATGGTTTCTACACTGTTGATACCAAGATAAGCGTAGGCCATGGTTTCTACGCTGTTAATACCAAGATAAGCGTAGGCCATGGTTTCTACACTGTTAATACCAAGATAAGCGTAGGCCATGGTTTCTACACTGTTAATACCAAGATAAGCGTAGGCCATGGTTTCTACACTGTTGATACCAAGGTAAGCGTAGGCCATGGTTTCTACGCTGTTAATACCAAGATAAGCGTAGGCCATGGTTTCTACGCTGTTAATACCAAGATAAGCGTAGGCCATGGTTTCTACACTGTTGATACCAAGATAAGTGATACCAAGATAAGTGTAGGCCATGGTTTCTACACTGTTAATACCAAGATAGGCGTAGGCCATGGTTTCTACGCTGTTGATACCAAGGTAAGCGTAGGCCATGGTTTCTACGCTGTTAATACCAAGGTAAGCGTAGGCCATGGTTTCTACACTGTTAATACCAAGATAAGTGTAGGCCATGGTTTCTACACTGTTGATACCAAGATAAGTGTAGGCCATGGTATCTACACTGTTAATACCAAGATAGGCGTAGGCCATGGTTTCTACACTGTTGATACCAAGGTAAGCGTAGGCCATGGTTTCTACGCTGTTAATACCAAGATAAGTGTAGGCCATGGTTTCTACACTGTTGATACCAAGGTAAGCGTAGGCCATGGTTTCTACACTGTTGATACCAAGATAAGCGTAGGCCATGGTTTCTACGCTGTTGATACCAAGGTAAGCGTAGGCCATGGTTTCTACGCTGTTAATACCAAGGTAAGCGTAGGCCATGGTTTCTACGCTGTTGATACCAAGATAAGCGTAGGCCATGGTTTCTACACTGTTAATACCAAGATAAGCGTAGGCCATGGTTTCTACACTGTTGATACCAAGATAAGCGTAGGCCATGGTTTCTACACTGTTAATACCAAGATAAGCGTAGGCCATGGTTTCTACACTGTTAATACCAAGATAAGCGTAGGCCATGGTTTCTACACTGTTGATACCAAGATAAGCGTAGGCCATGGTTTCTACACTGTTAATACCAAGATAAGCGTAGGCCATGGTTTCTACACTGTTAATACCAAGATAAGCGTAGGCCATGGTTTCTACACTGTTAATACCAAGATAAGCGTAGGTCATGTGACCTATGACCTTTTAAAGAGCTATATTAATCACCCCCTCACCCCCCACCATTGTTGCTCACAGTTGGGGTGAGGTTGGGGGTGTCTTTTAAATGGCCGCTCAGAGTAGGGGTGTAAGGCGTATTTTCTATATATACGAATATCCTACTTTTCATATTATTTGGTTAGATAATTTTGTCATTGAGGACAATTATGGAAATACTCATGTAAACGTAACCATTTAAAATGCAACGCCATACACACTTGCTCTTAGAATCAGCTCTGTTCATGTTTGCGATTTGACAACAACAGTTTAA
>NC_090749.1:100435136-100464642 GCF_036898095.1 Palaemon carinicauda | reverse complement strand
TCTCTCCTCTCTCTCTCTCTCTCTCTTCCATCTTGTACTTCTTCCTTCCCTGTGTAGTGCGCCTCTGGCTAGCTCTCTCTCTCTCTCTCTCTCTCTCTCTCTCTCTCTCTCTCTCTCTCTCTCTCATCTTCTACTTCTTCCTTCCCTGTGTAGTGCCCCTCTGGCTCAGCTCCTCTCTCTCTCTCTCTCTCTCTCTCTCTCTCTCTCTCTCCTCTTCTCTCTCTCTCTCTCTCTCTCTCTCTCATCTTCTTACTTCTTCCTTCCCTCTGTATTGCGCCTCTGGCTCAGCTCTCTCTCTCTCTCTCTCTCTCTCTCTCCTCTCTCTCTCTCTCTCTCTCTCCTCTCCTCTCTCTCTCTCATCTTGTACTTCTTCCTTCCCTGTGTAGTGCCCCTCTGGCTCCTCTCTCTCTCTCCTCTCCTCATCCCTCTCTCTCTCTCTCTCTCCTCTCCTCTCTCTCTCTCTCTCATACATGCACACACAATTTCTTATCGTCTTCCTAAGAAAAATCGAAGATTACTTGTATATTACGTTGCTATGAGAATTTTTGGATATCATTATTATTTGATTTTAATTCCTAGAACCAGTTTCCGCTTTCTACTTCTATAAATTCATGAAATTGGTTTATTATGGCCTTTATAATACTTCATTATCCTTTTGCAGAAAATACTCATTTCGTTGAGAATTTTATTAAAAAGTTTAATTTACCATTAGAAATTTAATATGAGAACTTTAAGTTATCTTCTTGAGATGTAAAGTATTTCTTGAAAGTTTCTATTAGGTAGTGAATTGGTGGTTTTCTGATAGTACTGTTTACAATGTCTAATTATGTAAGGCCTAAATGTAGACATCAGAGGTAAGTGAAACGATTCATGCAATATCAACACTTCTTCTTCTTCTTTGTCTACATCTTTTCCAACTTTTATGTGGGGTCCGATGTTTCTGGCCAGCGTTCTCCATCTACCTCTGTCCCACACTTCATCACCGGTTAATCCCTTTGATCGAAGTCATCCTTGATACAGTCCCATCCACCTTCGCTTTGGTCTCCCTCTCCTTCTCGTTCCCTGTACCTCCATTCCATCACTCTCCTCCCAATATACTCTTCATCTCTTCTCATGACATGACCCTACCACCTCAGTCTACTTCTTTGGATCTTATCTGATAGTTCTCTAACTCCTTTGGTACCCTAATTACCTCATTCCGTATCTTATCTCTTCTTGTCACCCCACACATCCATCTCGACATTCTCATGTTACTGAAAACAACAATAACAAACACAACGGATTTTATCCCTTTTCCCCCCAATGCTATTTGGAACTTTCCAACCCCTTAACCCCCAGGCTTTTTTTTTTCAAGCACATTTTGAAATATATTTTTTTTTAAATTGCTCTAACAGCATTAATATTCGTCATAGAGAGGTCAGGTTGGTCTCATTATTTTGGGAAATGCCTGAAGTTTCTCATAAAGTTATCAAAAATATGCAAAAAAAATGTAAAAAAAGTTTTTTGCAAGGACGTACCGGTACGTCCTTGGGGGTAAAGGGATGAGTTTTGTGAAACGTACCAGTATGTCCATTGGGGGTAAAAGGGTTATGTTATGATGATAATAATATGTAACATCACCATCATTTGCTCTTCCTCATTCATATCTTCATTATCATCATTATCATAGCAGTCACTATATGACCACCAGGAGGATATGAATGAAGACGACGAAATGATTTTGATGTTACATATTATCATCATAACAAAATCCGTTGTGTTTTTCATTGGTGTTTTCAAGAAACAAATATAGTTTAAAAAATGATTATTAATAGATATGTATGATAGCTCATGCTAAGGTATATTTATAAAATTAAAAATGTGCTAAACTTTTTTTAGATAGAAGGATTTGTCTTAATTTTCAATTCGTAATAAATTCAAATTATTTGGATTGCATTAAAAAATTAGCTATAGAATATCAACTGCTTATTTCAAGTTAACTATAGACAAATTAATAATTTATATTCATCCATGTACACTGACAGATAGAATATTTTAATGTAGTGCCATAGCCTCTGTACCATGGTCTTCCACTGTCTTGGGTTAGAGTTCTCTTGCTTGAGGGTACACTCGGGCATACTATTCTATCTAATTTCTTTTCCGCTTGTTTTGTTAGTTTATATAGGTTATATAGGAGATATTTATTTTAATGTTATTGTTCTTAAAATATTTTATTTTTCCTTGTTTCCTTTCCTCACTGGGCTATTTTCGTTGGAGCCCATATAGCATTCTGCTTTTCTAACTAGGGTTGTAGCTTAGCAATTAATAATAATAATAATATTAATAATAATAATAATAATAATAATAATAATAATAATAATCATAATGAAAATAATAATAATAATAATAATAATAATAATAATAATAATAATAATAATAATAATATATTTTCACAAGGAAAAAATGGCATTCAATTAGAAGTATATTCCACAAGACTAATACTATTCCTAAAACTTCATAGTGAAAAAAGATATATTCACAGGTCAGTTAACAAAGCCAGAATAAAGCCATCGGTACATGATGTTAAAAATTATTAACAACATGACTACTGGAAGTTCATCTCCTTTATCTTCTAAATTTAACTCCTGAACAAAAAGGATGTTCTAACTAAAAACTATACTGAAAGATATATCTAATATTGCTAACATTCATAACAAAATTTTAAATACAAAAATACTACATTACAGAAACTATTATTATTATTATTATTATTATTATTATTATTATTATTATTATTATTATTATTATTATTATTATTATTACTATTATTATTATTATTACTATTATTATTATTATTATTAGCTAAGTTACAACCCTAGTTGGAAAAGCAGGATGCTATAAGCCCGAGGGCTCCAACAGGGAAAATAACCCAGTAAGGAAAGGAAATAAGGAAACGAAAAGTAATTAACAATCAAGATAAAATATTTTAAGAACAGTAACTGTATTAAACAAATATTTCATATATAAACTAAAAAACTACAAAAACAAGAGGAAGAAAAATAATATAGAATAGTGTGCCCGAGTGTACCCTCAAGCAGAACTCTAACCCAAGACAGTGAAAGACCATGGTACAGAGCTATGGCACTATCCAAGACCAGAAAACAATGGATTTATTTTGGAGTGGCCTTCTCCTAGAAGAGCTGCTTACCATTGCTAAAGAGTCTTCTACCCTTACCAAGAGGAAAGTGGCCACTGAACAATTACATTGCAGTAGTTAACCCCTTGAGCCAGAAAGAATTGCTTGCTCTCAGTGTTGTCAGGTGTATGAGGACAGAGGAAAATATGTAAAGTATAGGCCAGACTATTCAGTGTATGTGTAGGCAAAATAAAATGAGCCGAACCAAAGAGAAAGATCCAATGTAGTACTGTCTGGCCAGTCAAAGGACCCCATAACTCTCTAACGGTAGTTTCTCAACGGATGGCTGGTGCCCTGGCCAACCTACTACCTATTACTTGCTATTACTCGCTACTCATCACTGGCATGAGATGGATCTGGTGAAAGTTTACACTCATCACTGGCATCAGATGGACCTGGTGAAAGTTCACACTCATCACTGGCATCAGATGGACCTGGTGAAGGTTCACACTCATCACTGGCATCAGATGGACCTGGTGAAGGTTCACACTCATCACTGGCATCAGATGGACCTGGTGAAGGTTCACACTCATCACTGGCATCAGATGGACCTGGTGAAGGTTTATACTCATCACCGGCATCAGATGGACCTGGTGAAGGTTCACACTCATCACTGGCATCAGATGGATCTGGTGAAGGTTCACACTCATCACCGGCATCAGATGGACCTGGTGAAGGTTCACACTCATCACTGGCATCAGATGGATCTGGTGAAGGTTCAGAAGTGTGGACTGTGCATTGTATGGGGATGCCATTTCTTCAGTGGCTCGTTTTACTGCCACTGAGAGTTTACTCAATAAAATCATTATTGTCCCAGCAGAAAGTTGTGAACACATTTGACATGATATTACTTGACAATAATACCCAAACTTTCTCTTTTTTTACCTGTTTCTTCGAGAATGCCGATTGTAACTCAAGCAACTCATTATAAGAAATTGTGAGTTCAAATCTTTTCAAAATGGTCACGACACGGGAGCTTCGGGTCATAATTTTTTATGGTCATATCTAGACATACTTGTTTTGGTGTTTCTACTCTCTCTTTGGACACATTGTAAATGAGATCATGTCCAAGAGTCCTCACTCTTCTGTGTAAAACCAGGATCCACTGTCTCTATTTCATTACCACCAAATTCTCCTAGAGATAACATGGGATCCACTGTCTCTATTGCATGACCACCAAATTCACCTAGAGATAACATAGGATCCACCGCCTCTATTTCATGACCACCAAATTCACCTAGAGATAACATAGGATCCACCGTCTCTAGTTCATGACCACCAAATTCACCTAGAGATAACATAGGATCCACCGTCTCCATTTCATTACCACCAAATTCATCTAGAGATAACATAGGATCCACCGTCTCTTATTTCATGACCACCAAATTCACCTAGAGATAACATAGGATCCACCGTCTCTAGTTCATGACCACCAAATTCATCTAGAGATAACATAGGATCCACCGTCTCTATTTCATTACCACTAAATTCACCTAGGGATAACATAGGATCCACTGCCTCTATTTCATTACCACCACATTCACCTAGAGATTACATAGGATCCACTGCCTCTATTTCATTGCCACCACATTCACCTAGAGATAACATAGGATCCACCGCCTCTATTTCATTGCCACCACATTCACCTAGAGATAACATAGGATCCACTGCCTCTATTTCATTGCCACCACATTCACCTAGAGATAACATAGGATCCACCGTCTCTATTTCATTGCCACCAAATTCACCTAGAGATAACACAGGATCCACCGTCTCTAGTTCATGACCACCAAATTCACCTAGAGATAACACGGGATCCACCGTCTCTAGTTCATGACCACCAAATTCACCTAGAGATAACATGGGATCCACCGTCTCTTATTTCATTGCCACCAAATTCACCTAGAGATAACATAGGATCCACCGTCTTTATTTCATCACCACCAAATTCACCTAGAGATAACATTCCAACAAGGAAGTTGTAAGCCGTGTGTGACGGCCGGGAGAAGGTTGTGAACTCAAACGCAGTATGAAAGCAACTGAGTTCATTTATAATAGAACACTCTCCTTTATATACAAAAGCCCAAGGCAACAGGAATTTTCATGTTCACAAGACAGACAATGTTACAGAGTCGAAAGGCAGACATGTTTATTCTGGTTCTTTTTAGTGCGAGGGAAGAGCGAAGATACAAGCATAATATATACAAAATGAATTATGTACGATCCTGTGACACACGGTTGGTACACGTGTCATTCGATTTTGCTGCTACTTTACTTCAGTTCTAAGATGCTTTTCCACATGATAGAGATCTCCCTTGGCAATGGGACTAGGGGCCATTTTGGTTTCATTTTCAATATGCCCAGAATAGTATATTGCTTTTAAGATACTATCTATTTTCAGTTTATGTTGATAATGCTATTGTGCTTAAGTAAGTCTTACTCAGTTTATATCGTACAATTATATACGTTATGGAAGATAATATTTGTAAAGGCATTAACTTGTAGAAGTTTTATTCCAGCTGTTACCAAGTTGTGGAATGATCTTCCTAATCGGGTAGTTGAATCAGTAGAACTTCAAAAGTTCAAAGTTGGAGCAAATGTTTTTATGTTAACCAGGCTGACATGAGTCTTTTTATTGTTTATATATGACATATCTGTTTTTGACGTTGTTAATAGTTTATATAGGACATATCTGTTTTGATGCTGTTACTGTTTTTAGAATGATATATTGTTAATTTATTCTCATCACTTATTTATTTCCTTATTTCCTTTCCTCACTAGGCTATTTTTCCCTGTTGGAGCCCTTGGGCTTGTAGCTTCTTGCTTTTCCAACTATGGTTGTAGCTTGGATAGTAATAATAATAATAATAATGTTTTTCGTGATAGTTAAATATATTATAGTTACCCTTAAAATAGTTTTCTCTAAATCAATAGTTGTAACGTTTTCTTTTCTTTTTTTTAAAGACCGCTGATTCAGGGGTAACTTGCGTATAGATTTCACTCGTATATCAGAAATTCAATATATATCACTTCACTTCACTTCCACTCCCAGGAAGGCTTTCAACCTGTCAGTGGAATCACTTGTCTTCTCCACTCAATTCTGGTTGAACTCTTCTTCTTTTTCCTTCTTATCATTATAATCAGGTAAAAGGGCATTATTATTTTTGGGGATCATTTCACGAACTATTTTCCATTTATTAGGCACATTGCCATTACAGTTACGAAATATATCTCTAAAGTGTTCCAACTTACTAGCTTTAATCAAAGTATTAATCAGTTTTTTTCCGTTTTGGTGATGATCTTGTAGTGTTTCGTCCTGTATAGCCTCTGTACCATGGTCTTCCACTGTCTTGGGTTAGAGTTCTCTTGCTTGAGGGTACACTCGGGCACACTGTTCTATCTTATATCTTATTTCTCTTCCACTTGTTTTGTTAAAGTTTTTATAGTTTATAAGGTGATATTTATTTTAATATTGTTAGCCTCTGTACCATGGTCTTCCACTGTCTTGGGTTAGAGTTCTCTTGCTTGAGGGTACACTCGGGCACACTGTTCTATCTTATATCTTATTTCTCTTCCACTTGTTTTGTTAAAGTTTTTATAGTTTATAAAGTGATATTTATTTTAATATTGTTAGCCTCTGTACCATGGTCTTCCACTGTCTTGGGTTAGAGTTCTCTTGCTTGAGGGTACACTCGGGCACACTGTTCTATCTTATATCTTATTTCTCTTCCACTTGTTTTGTTAAAATTTTTATAGTTTATAAGGTGATATTTATTTTAATATTGTTAGCCTCTGTACCATGGTCTTCCACTGTCTTGGGTTAGAGTTCTCTTGCTTGAGGGTACACTCGGGCACACTGTTCTATCTTATATCTTATTTCTCTTCCACTTGTTTTGTTAAAGTTTTTATAGTTTATAAAGTGATATTTATTTTAATATTGTTAGCCTCTGTACCATGGTCTTCCACTGTCTTGGGTTAGAGTTCTCTTGCTTGAGGGTACACTCGGGCACACTGTTCTATCTTATATCTTATTTCTCTTCCACTTGTTTTGTTAAAATTTTTATAGTTTATAAGGTGATATTTATTTTAATATTGTTAGCCTCTGTACCATGGTCTTCCACTGTCTTGGGTTAGAGTTCTCTTGCTTGAGGGTACACTCGGGCACACTGTTCTATCTTATATCTTATTTCTCTTCCACTTGTTTTGTTAAAGTTTTTATAGTTTATAAAGTGATATTTATTTTAATATTGTTAGCCTCTGTACCATGGTCTTCCACTGTCTTGGGTTAGAGTTCTCTTGCTTGAGGGTACACTCGGGCACACTGTTCTATCTTATATCTTATTTCTCTTCCACTTGTTTTGTTAAAATTTTTATAGTTTATAAGGTGATATTTATTTTAATATTGTTAGCCTCTGTACCATGGTCTTCCACTGTCTTGGGTTAGAGTTCTCTTGCTTGAGGGTACACTCGGGCACACTGTTCTATCTTATATCTTATTTCTCTTCCACTTGTTTTGTTAAAGTTTTTATAGTTTATAAAGTGATATTTATTTTAATATTGTTAGCCTCTGTACCATGGTCTTCCACTGTCTTGGGTTAGAGTTCTCTTGCTTGAGGGTACACTCGGGCACACTGTTCTATCTTATATCTTATTTCTCTTCCACTTGTTTTGTTAAAGTTTTTATAGTTTATAAGGTGATATTTATTTTAATATTGTTAGCCTCTGTACCATGGTCTTCCACTGTCTTGGGTTAGAGTTCTCTTGCTTGAGGGTACACTCGGGCACACTGTTCTATCTTATATCTTATTTCTCTTCCACTTGTTTTGTTAAAGTTTTTATAGTTTATAAAGTGATATTTATTTTAATATTGTTGCTCTTCTTAAAATATATTATTTTTCCTTGTTTCCTTTCCTCACTGAGCTATTTTCCCTGTTGGAGCCCCTGGGCTTATAGCATCCTGCTTTTCCAACTAGGGTTGTAGCTTAGCAAGTAATAATAATAATATTAATAATTTTGTAAGTCATCTTTAGCTTTCGTTTCCGCTTTAAGGTTATCAATTTCTTGGGTCACAAATTGTGCACATCCATCCAGGCAGCAAACAAAGGTTTTGGTAGAAATATTAACCTGTACATCCACATTATCAGTTTGTAGAATACAATTAAAATCTGGAGCCTTATTATTATTATTATTATTATTACTATCCAAGCTACAACCCTAATTGGAAAAGCAAGATGCTATAAGCCCAGGGGCTCCAATAGGGAAAAGTAGCCCAGTGAGGAAAGGAAATAAGGAAATAAATAACTGAAGAGAACAAATTAACAATAAATCATTCTAAAAAAAGTAATGTCAAAAGAGATATGTCATATATAAACTATTAACAACGTCAAAAACAAATATGTCATATATAAACTATAAAAAGACTCATGTCCGCCTGGTCAACAAAAAAGCATTTCCTCCAACTTTGAACTTTTGAAGTTCTACTGATTCAACTACCCGATTAGGAAGATCATTCCACAACTTGGTAACAGCTGGAATAAAACTTCTAGAGTACTGCGTAGTATTGAGTCTTATGATGGAGAAGGCCTGGCTATTAGAATTAACTATTTAATAAAGAACTGCAAAAACTGTCCTGACTGCAATGCTTAAGACAACGAAAGGTTCTTTGAACAGGTATTCTCCTTGGCTTAGAAATATCAATTTGTAAAGTTACTAGCTCGTGATCAGCAATGGGACAGGAAATCACATCTGAATATGCAATTATTTGTTTGTAAGGACAGTGAGACAAGCGTCACCAAGATCAACTGATTATTATTATTATTATTATTATTTGCTAAGCTACAACCCTAGCTGGAAAAGCAAAATGCTATAAGCCCAGGGGCCCCAACAGGGAAAATAGCCCAGTAAGGAAAGGAAAGAAGGAAAAATAAAATATTTTAAGAAGAGTAACATTAAAATAAATATTTCCTATATAAACTATGAAAACTTTAACAAAACAAGAGGAAGAGAAATTAAATAGAATAGTGTGCCTGATACTTTATTCAAATGTGCACGGGAGTATATTACAAGGTGCGGACGGAAAGGTAGGATGGCGCTGGCCATATCAGATTGAATTGCCCGCCAAAATATATGTGTTTTCTTACACTTACAAATATACGAATTATGAGTTAACAGAAACATGTAATGAAATGATACATATGTCAAAATGTAGCTCTGATAGAGCGGAATACATATACATGGGAAACCACGGTGTGGCGAAAGGAGAATTCAAATAAATAAAGTTTGTTGATTTTCTGGACGACGAAGGGAGCGGTGTCCTTACATGTTGTTTGTTTGTAATGACAACATCCAATAATGTCGAGGACGTGTTTGTTATTCTAGTTGGCTTAGTTATTGTTTGATACAGATTTAACTGATGTATTATTTTACTTAGATCACCCAAGACGAACACGGGTTTTTTTACGTAAAGATACATTCATAAAAGTTTCTTTAACCCTTTTACCCCCAAAGGACATACTGGTACGTTTCACGTTTCACAAAACACATCCCTTTACCCCCATGGACGTACCAGTACGTCCTTGCAAAAAACTGTTATTTACAATTTTTTTTTTATATTTTTGATAATTTATTGAGAAACTTCAGGCATTTTCCAAGAGAATGAGACCAACCTGACCTCTCTATGACGAAAATTAAGGCTGTTAGAGCAATTTAAAAAATATATACAGTACTGCAAAATGTGCTTGAAAAAAAGTAATCCCTGGCGGTTAAGGGCTGGAAAGTTCCATATAGCCTGGGGGTAAAAGGGTTAAGATAATCAAAAGAGGATGACAAAGCCTTTGGATGCCGGTAGACACACCCAACAATAAAAGATGGTAATTTCTTATGCTGTATACTAATCCAGACGTCCTCAACACCATTAGCTTTCTCTACATCTGTCAATATTCTATTAACCTTCAAATCATTTCTTACATATACTAATGTTCCTCCCCCTTTTCCATAGTCACACCTATATACATTAAAATTCTTAACATGAATGAACTTATCTTGAACAGACAAATCTAACCAGGTTTCACTTACACAAAGAATGTCTATGTTTCTTTCCAGTATTAACAGTTCTATTTCATCAATATGGGCTAATAATGACTGTGCATTTATGTGTTCTATAGGCAGGCAGTTAATTCTAATAGCCAGGCCTTCTCCATCATAAGACTCAATACTACGCAGTACTCTAGAAGTTTTATTCCAGCTGTTACCAAGTTGTGGAATGATCTTCCTAATCGGGTTGTTGAATCAGTAGAACTTCAAAAGTTCAAAGTTGGAGCAAATGCTTTTTTGTTGACCAGGCGGACATGAGTCTTTTTATAGTTTATATATGACATATTTGTTTTTGACGTTGTTAATAGTTTATATATGACATATCTCTTTTGACATTACTTTTTTTTAGAATGATTTATTGTTAATCTGTTCTCTTCAGTTATTTATTTCCTTATTTCCTTTCCTCACTGGGCTATTTTTCCCTATTGGAGCCCCTGGGCTTATAGCATCTTGGTTTTCCAATTAGGGTTGTAGCTTGGATAGTAAAAATAATAATAATAATAATATTTGTTCGATCTTCATCATTTAAAGTAGTTTCATATTGCGACCACATATCATGGGGATACAGGGGTGGCCTTCGACGTCTGCTGCGGCTATTGTAGATACCAATATAATTATATTCAAACCAATCTAATATCGGCATGAGTTCCTCAGGCCAAAAGTCAGAAAGTGCTTCTGTGTAGATGTCAAGGTCACAATGTGGTACAAAAGCCAAAGCAAGTCTCATTTTGGCTTTTACAGCAAAATCAGGGTCATTATTGTACTGCCTGGTTGCTCCGACTGCAGCTAGATGTCGTTGCATGCTTTGCACCAATAGCTGCTTGTTCAAAGTCACAATGGATACACTCCGGTCTTAGATTAGGTATTATTATTATTATTATTACTATCCAAGCTACAACCCTAGTTGGAAAAGCAAGATTCTATGAGCCCAGGGGCTCCAACAGGGAAAAATAGCCCAGTGAGGAAAGGAAATAAGGAAATAAATAAATGAAAAGAACAAATTAACAATAAATCATTCTAAAATAAGTAACAACGTCAAAACAGACATGTCATATATAAACTATTAACAACAACAAAAACAAATATGTCATAAATAAACTATAAAAAGACTCATGTCCGCCTGGGCAACAAAAAAAGCATTTGCTCCAACTTTGAACTTTTGAAGTTCTACTGATTCAACCACCCGATTAGAAAGATCATTCCACAACTTGGTCACAGGTGGAATAAAACTTCTAGAGTACTGCGTAGTATTGAGCCTCGCGACTAATGATTTAACCATTTCAAACAAGCGTAGGTAAGTTGAACGTTGCTTATTTGTTAGAAAGATATACAGAATTGGATGAACAGCATCAAGTTTTTTTTGCCAAAATACAATATACTTGTGAGAATAAGATAGGGGCTATGTTGAATGTACCGTCAACAAACCATGTCGATTGTACTAATGTACCCCAGGATCCCCTTCCGAATATAATGATACGGTTACTTTCTGGACCACTATCAGTCTAAAGAAACCTTTCTTCCGGTAAGTTATCAGGTTCATACATTTTCTATGCAGTCGGAATGGCCAACTGCAGAAGATCGGTAGGATTTGCTGGTGCTAAGCTAATATCATTTCTTTTTCGTCTAATTATTTTCTTCATGCTGTCCAACGTTGGTAATGATGCTTGCACTGATAAAGGCACACCAGCTATACACTCATTTATAAGAACACTAGGTACTTCCTGTGATTCTTCTGCACAGTGTTTTAAATTTACTTTTACCTTAACAACTTGTACACTTGCTGCAGAGGCCGAATGAGTGTGTTCATTCATATTCTTTATCACATTGCTTTTCCTGGTGTGGATCCGTCCATTGCATCTTCCCCTTTGTTCGCAGCGCCAAAATTTGATGCTTGGATCACTCTTGGAGGATTTATCAAAAATGTAAATAAAACCATCGTGGTGAAATTTCTCTTTTCCGCGTTTGGAAAGAATATCTGTTTCCATTTGGAGGGCAGTACGATTTGGAAAATCAAATTACCTGAATGAATTATTAAATGGCTTGGAGCCTTTGTAGGGTGACGGCCAGATCCGTTTTCATTCATAGAAGATGGGAATATTATAAAGTGGGGTGGACTGTGGCCGTCATTCTAAAATCGAGTTCGTAGAAAACTGGAATATTCTGAACTGTGGCCGTCGTTCTAAAAACAATTTTGGCGGGAGAAGCTAACTTAAAAAACCCACCTAACCTATGCTAAAAGCCGTATCCTTACCCAGGGGGGCTTCAACCCCCCCGGACCCCCCCCCCCCCCCTTACCTACTACGGGAGCGAGAAGATTCGTGGCCGGAGTAAGAACTCGAGCCACAAATTTTCAGGTAATTTAGGGTTTTCGGCAAAAAACATAAAAGTGTGCGTTTAAGCACATATTTAAGATCCGTAGACCATTTCCAAACGTTTTTATTCTATACAAGATAACAGTCGGAGCGATAATAAGCAAATTAGGACGCTTGGCCGTAGCGCTACAAACTACCCAATGGCTTTCACATTGACGCTTCTAGCACTAAGACATAGCATAGATCGTCATAGATTGAATGAGCCGAGCTGTAAATCAAATATCGGTTTTAGAGCGTTTGCATCTTGTGCAACAAGACTCTATAATAAGCTGCCTGAAATTCTCAAGAACAGTGAAAGTCTGCAGAGTTTTAAGAAGAAATTAAAAACCCACTGATTCACAGAATGCTACGTCTTAAATGAAAAGTGCATCAGACAAGAACATATATGTTACCTAAAATATGTACGAGGGAGGCCCTATGAAGAGCTGCACCAGCAACGGAGTTGGGCCTTGAAGACTACTCACAAGTAACACAAGTAAGTAACAAGAATGTAACCACATCTTGGTCTCAATCCAGGATTTGAGGTTAGGGGAAGCATAGTTTGAAGGCTTCAATTTCGTTAAACAATCAGAGTGCAGACCTCCGCCACGGCAGCTTCTTTCTCTAAATCCACTTGGTTTTCCCAGAATCAATTTAGATCGTAGGCGATTTTCGGTCGACCTTGACCATGACCTTTAACCTAAGACTTTCAAAATTGAATCACTTCCACGTCTCCACACAAGAATTAATCCCTGAAAGTTTCACTACTCTGAGTAAAATTGTGGCCAGG
This sequence comes from Palaemon carinicauda, assembly GCF_036898095.1. Lineage (NCBI taxonomy): Eukaryota > Metazoa > Arthropoda > Malacostraca > Decapoda > Palaemonidae > Palaemon > Palaemon carinicauda. Next base: position 100,451,234 of record NC_090749.1, on the reverse strand, counting down.
AAGTTTTTCAGAAATAAACAAACAAACGGACAAACAGGGGTGAAAACATCCTCCTCCCATCTTCGATGGCGGAGGTAATAAGACAAAGATAAATTTCAGCAAAACAGTTCAACTGATTTGTAAAAATATAATCATTAAACTGATCACTTCTATAGTAATTGATTTACAATGGATGCTTATTAAAGCAAGAATTTTGTTTAAAATATTTACAATAGCCCATCCAATTATCAGAACCGGGCGTCCAAAATATCTAGAGAGAATTGCTACAAAGTGTGAAGTCAACGTTTGACACGAGAATAGTTACAGATGGTTTCAAACTATTGGAACCAAGATATACAGTGTGTGCGTATACTGTATAGGTCCTAGAGCATAACTTTGGTCCCAAGACCATACAATAAGCTCCCGCTAGACTTCCGAAGGACTGAAGATGTTATTAAGGCTTTAAAGAGGAAACTGAAGACTATCTTGTTCTCTAAGGCCTTCGATAATATGAAACCGACAATAAACGACCAATATGCCTTGTGAAATGCTGAATGCCTTGGAATGTATATGATAAAATGAATTTCGATAGGGCAATGTCACTGTTCCTTGCCTTTACCCTTCATGAGCGGTCTTTAAACCTTTAAAACCTTTAAAGAAGTCAGTTAATACCACCAATGGCAAACTGAGAATCCAACAGAAAAATGGCGATTACTTTCACAGAATAAAACCCCTACCTCTGCCCAGGATGACATTCTAAAACTCAGCCTTAATTGCCGCTGTGTCACAAAACCAAAAGAAACCGACAAAAGGACGAAGATTGAGCTGCTGCTCGACTCGATCCAGCATTCCAAAAAGTAAAGGCACCCTCCAAACAACAGATACCTTCCACCCAGAGCCACTTTCTGAGGCCCTCCCTAAACGTAGGTAATTCACGAGCAGTATTGTTACCTGGGAAATGAAAAAAAAAAATCAGCCAGAAAACTTAAGGCCCAAGAGAGCATTACAATCTGTCAAGCTGGTAAGACCGTCGCCTTCGTTTTTATCTCCATAGATGACTACCACACCAATCTGGATGCAATCCTTTCCCATAACGGCAAGTTTCACCTGCTCACCCCTAACCCTACTGACGACATGAAGAAGAATGATGTATAAACGCATTGAAGTTGTAAATACTGCAACCAACACGACCCATCTGCCAACCACGGTCTTCATTACCTTTATGGTAACGTTAAGACTCATAAAAGGGATTTTGACGAAGGAAAAATCTATTTCTGGGGAGAGACCTGTGACGCCCGGTGAAAGAGTCCTTCTTTACACTTTTCTGATATAAATCTTCCAAATATACCAGAGAAAAATAAAAGCATGGAATGCAGAGGTTACTACGCTCGCGCGAGCACCTCGTGGGTGTCGTGTATACATCAGGGGCGTGGGGACATTGCTTCCATGGACGTTGAGTACTTGTCTACCAACGTCACTGTCAATGAGACCATCGCCCTTATGATGAATTGTGTCTGGTCCTAGCTTGGGTTGAGAGGGACCTTGGATACAGAGCAAATGTATACATGGGCAATCTCCAAGGCATTGTCCTGCTTGCACGGGCTATGTCACTGTCCCTTGTCTCTGCCATACACAAGTGGCCTTTAAGCCTCTAAAATCCTCAACCCTTGAAGACGTTAATGAACTCATTTGTATGTTTGAGTGGTGCAGCTCTTTCCATTTCACCTCCGAACGAAGCCTACATGGACGCCTTCCTTTCCTCAGTGACTTTGTAGGAATCCTTAACCAGAGATTTGATCTCGGCCTTTGTTTTAAAGAGTAAGTACCCGGCGCACTCGCGCGCGAGAGAGAGAGAGAGAAAGAGAGAGAGAGAGAGAGAGAGATCCACAAAATTTAAGTATTCAAGAGAGAGAGAGAGAGAGAGAGAGAGAGAGAGAGAGAGAGAGAGAGAGAGAGAGAGAGAGAGAGATCCACAAAATTTAAGTATTCAAGAGAGAGAGAGAGAGAGAGAGAGAGAGAGAGTTTCAATTATAAGGCCGAGTAGATATTTAAGATCTAAAGTACCAAGCTTTAAACTCCCAATTCATTAAAACTACCACAATGAACATCAAGTGTTGACGCCTATCAACAAATGCTTGTACTCCAATGCTAATGAACACATACGCCTTCGCAAGTATATACAAGCAAGCAAGCTCTTGCGACCAAACACACTAATGCTTTGGGCTGACACACTCGAAGTATAATCACATCTGGGTAAACTAAAGATAGCATTATTCATAAACATTTTTACGTTACTCCACGAAGACATGCTTAAGAGAAGACCATGGGGGTAGTTTGCAGCGCTACGGCCAAGCGTCCTAATTTGCTTATTATCGCTCCGACTGTTATCTTGTATAGAATAAAAACGTTTGGAAATGGTCTACGGATCTTAAATATGTTGTGTAAGGGGGGGTCCGGCGCCCCCCTGGCTAAGGACACGGCTTTTAGCATAGGTTAGGTGGGTTTTTTAAGTTAGCTTCTCCCGTCGTAGTCGTAGGTAAGGAAACTGTTGTATAGGGGGGGGGGGGGGGTCCGGGGGGGGCGAAGCCCCCCTTGGTAAGGATACGGCTTTTAGCATAGGTTAGGTGGGTTTTTCAAGTTAGCTTCTCCCGCCAAAATCGTTTTTAGAACGACGGCCACAGTTCAGAATATTCCCGTTTTCTACGGGATCTGGCCGTCACCCTACAAAGGCTCCGACCATGGAAAATCAGCAAGTAACTCTAACCCTGTTGGCATGAGATATTGGAATAGAATGACTGTCACAATTTAAATCCACGAAATAAAAATTAAATGGATATCTAAGAACCCCCCCCCCCACTCGTTCCCTCGTGTGACTGGTGGTACGGTAGATCTAAGTAACTAAGATTTAAGATGATGACATCATTCTCACGATTTTACTTTGAAAACTTGACCGGTGTGACGGTCTGAACGATCCCCCGGTCTCGGAATTCTCCCTGACATTGTATAATGGTTCTTTTCTGCCATTAGCTCGCTTCGCTCACATGAAAATAAAACATCAAGCTCGTATGTACTGGCAAGCGGTAATGTTGTGCTGCGCGCTCTAACATTACGGGAAAATAAAACATCAACCTCGTGTGAATTGGCAAACGGTAATGTTCGCGCATGCGCAGATTATCAAGGAGAATTCTGAGACCGGGGGATCGTTCAGACCGTCACACCGGCCCATTGTAAATTACACTGGTTATGAAACAGCAATATAATGATCTAAAATCAAACCACATCAGACACTGTGGAACCCACGCAATTTGTTTATCGTGTACAGTACATTCTTTGAGCATCTGAAATATGCCAGAGCCCGTTCTTATTGCCAAATTCTGCTAATTGTAACATAAAAGTCTTCAGGTTCTTGTGTTGACACGATTTGTTGGCATATGTGCGCCCAGGAAATTCGCTTACTTTGAACACACTGTTCTTATAACTAGAAAAAAAACGTTGCCTTACTATGCATCCAGTTAGCTCAATCAGCTAATGGGTTAATCTCATCATCATTATCATCTCCTCTTACGCTTATTGACGCAAAGGGCCTCTGTTAGATTCCACCAGTTATCTCTATCCTGAGCTTTTAAATCTATACTGATCTCCTCCCACCAGGCGTCCAGTCCCAACTCCTCCTTGCAATTCTATTTCCATCCATTCTCATTGAATGTCCCGTCTCCTCCTTGCAATTCTATGTCCATCCGTCCTCATTCAATGTCCCATCTCCTCCTTGCAATTCTATGTCCATCCGTTCTCATTCAATGTCCCATCTCCTCCTTGCAATTCTATGTCCATCCGTTCTCATTCAATGTCCCATCTCCTCCTTGCAATTCTACTTCCATCCGTTCTCATGGAATGTCCCATCTCCTCCTTGCAATTCTACTTCCATCCGTTCTCATGGAATGTCCCATCTCCTCCTTGCCATTCTACTTCCATTCATTCTCATTAAATGTCCCATCTCCTCCTTGCCATTCTATTTCCATCCATTCTCATCAAATGTCCCATCTCCTCCTTGCCATTCTACTTCCATCCATTCTCATTAAATGTCCCATCTCCTCCTTGCCATTCTATTTCCATCCATTCTCATCAAATGTCCCATCTCCTCCTTGCCATTCTATTTCCATCCATTCTCATCAAATGTCCCATCTCCTCCTTGCCATTCGATTTCCATCCATTCTCATCAAATGTCCCATCACCTCCTTGCCATTCGATTTCCATCCATTCTCATCAAATGACCCATCTCCTCCTTGTCATTCGATTTCCATCCATTCTCATCAAATGTCCCATCTCCTCCTTGCCATTCTACTTCCATCCATTCTCATTAAATGTCCCATCTCCTCCTTGCCATTCTACTTCCATCCATTCTCATTAAATGTCCCATCACCTCCTTGCCATTCTATTTCCATCCATTCTCATTAAATGTCCCATCTCCTCCTTGCCATTCTATTTCCATCCATTCTCATCAAATGTCCCATCTCCTCCTTGCCATTCTATTTCCATCCATTCTCATCAAATGTCCCATCTCCTCCTTGCCATTCGATTTCCATCCATTCTCATCAAATGTCCCATCACCTCCTTGCCATTCGATTTCCATCCATTCTCATCAAATGACCCATCTCCTCCTTGCCATTCGATTTCCATCCATTCTCATCAAATGTCCCATCTCCTCCTTGCCATTCTACTTCCATCCATTCTCATTAAATGTCTCATCTCCTCCTTGCCATTCTATTTCCATCCATTCTCATCAAATGTCCCATCTCCTCCTTGCCATTCTGCTTCCATCCATTCTCATTAAATGTCCCATCTCCTCCTTGCCATTCTATTTCCATCCATTCTCATCAAATGTCCCATCTCCTCCTTGCCATTCTATTTCCATCCATTCTCATCAAATGTCCCATCTCCTCCTTGCCATTCGATTTCCATCCATTCTCATCAAATGTCCCATCACCTCCTTGCCATTCGATTTCCATCCATTCTCATCAAATGACCCATCTCCTCCTTGCCATTCTATTTCCATCCATTCTCATCAAATGTCCCATCTCCTCCTTGCCATTCTACTTCCATCCATTCTCATTAAATGTCCCATCTCCTCCTTGCCATTCTATTTCCATCCATTCTCATCAAATGTCCCATCTCCTCCTTGCCATTCTATTTCCATCCATTCTCATCAAATGACCCATCACCTCCTCGCAATGCCATTTCCATCCATTCTCATCAAATGTCCCATCTCCTCCTTGCCATTCGATTTCCATCCATTCTCATCAAATGTCCCATCACCTCCTCGCAATGCCATTTCCATCCATTCTCATCAAATGTCCCATCTCCTCCTTGCCATTCTATTTCCATCCATTCTCATCAAATGACCCATCACCTCCTCGCAATGCCATTTCCATCCATTCTCATCAAATGTCCCATCTCCTCCTTGCCATTCGATTTCCATCCATTCTCATCAAATGTCCCATCACCTCCTCGCAATGCCATTTCCATCCATTCTCATCAAATGTCCCATCTCCTCCTTGCCATTCTATTTCCATCCATTCTCATCAAATGTCCCATCTCCTCCTTGCCATTCGATTTCCATCCATTCTCATCAAATGTCCCATCTCCTTGCCATTCGATTTCCATCCATTCTCATCAAATGTCCCATCTCCTCCTTGCCATTCTATTTCCATCCATTCTCATCAAATGTCCCATCTCCTCCTTGCCATTCGATTTCCATCCATTCTCATCAAATGTCCCATCACCTCCTTGCCATTCTATTTCCATCCATTCTCATCAAATGTCCCATCTCCTCCTTGCCATTCTACTTCCATCCATTCTCATTAAATGTCCCATCACCTCCTCGCAATGCCATTTCCATCCATTCTCATTAAATGTCCCATCTCCTCCTTGCCATTTGATTTCCATCCATTCTCATCAAATGTCCCATCTCCTCCTTGCCATTCGATTTCCATCCATTCTCATCAAATGACCCATCTCCTCCTTGCCATTCGATTTCCATCCATTCTCATCAAATGTCCCATCTCCTCCTTGCCATTCTATTTCCATCCATTCTCATCAAATGACCCATCTCCTCCTTGCCATTCGATTTCCATCCATTCTCATCAAATGTCCCATCACCTCCTTGCCATTCTATTTCCATCCATTCTCATCAAATGACCCATCTCCTCCTTGCCATTCGATTTCCATCCATTCTCATCAAATGACCCATCTCCTCCTTGCCATTCGATTTCCATCCATTCTCATCAAATGTCCCATCTCCTCCTTGCCATTCGATTTCCATCCATTCTCATCAAATGTCCCATCTCCTCCTCGTCATTCGATTTCCATCCATTCTCATCAAATGTCCCATCACCTCCTCGCAATGCCATTTCCATCCATTCTCATCAAATGTCCCATCTCCTCCTCGCCATTCGATTTCCATCCATTCTCATCAAATGTCCCATCTCCTCCTCGCAATGCCATTTCCATCCATTCTCATCAAATGTCCCATCACCTCCTTGCCATTCGATTTCCATCCATTCTCATCAAATGTCCCATCTCCTCCTTGCCATTCGATTTCCATCCATTCTCATCAAATGACCCATCTCCTCCTTGCCATTCGATTTCCATCCATTCTCATCAAATGTCCCATCTCCTCCTTGCCATTCGATTTCCATCCATTCTCATCAAATGTCCCATCTCCTCCTTGCCATTCGATTTCCATCCATTCTCATCAAATGACCCATCACCTCCTTGCCATTCGATTTCCATCCATTCTCATCAAATGTCCCATCACCTCCTTGCCATTCGATTTCCATCCATTCTCATCAAATGTCCCATCTCCTCCTTGCCATTCGATTTCCATCCATTCTCATCAAATGTCCCATCACCTCCTTGCCATTCGATTTCCATCCATTCTCATCAAATGTCCCATCACCTCCTTGCCATTCGATTTCCATCCATTCTCATCAAATGACCCATCACCTCCTTGCCATTCGATTTCCATCCATTCTCATCAAATGACCCATCACCTCCTTGCCATTCGATTTCCATCCATTCTCATCAAATGACCCATCACCTCCTTGCCATTCGATTTCCATCCATTCTCATCAAATGACCCATCTCCTCCTTGCCATTCGATTTCCATCCATTCTCATCAAATGTCCCATCTCCTCCTTGCCATTCTACTTCCATCCATTCTCATTAAATGTCCCATCTCCTCCTTGCCATTCGATTTCCATCCATTCTCATCAAATGACCCATCTCCTCCTTGCCATTCGATTTCCATCCATTCTCATCAAATGTCCCATCTCCTCCTTGCCATTCGATTTCCATCCATTCTCATCAAATGTCCCATCTCCTCCTCGCCATTCGATTTCCATCCATTCTCATCAAATGTCCCATCTCCTCCTTGCCATTCGATTTCCATCCATTCTCATCAAATGACCCATCTCCTCCTCGCCATTCGATTTCCATCCATTCTCATCAAATGACCCATCTCCTCCTCGCCATTCGATTTCCATCCATTCTCATCAAATGACCCATCTCCTCCTCGCCATTCGATTTCCATCCATTCTCATCAAATGACCCATCTCCTCCTCGCCATTCGATTTCCATCCATTCTCATCAAATGACCCATCTCCTCCTCGCCATTCGATTTCCATCCATTCTCATCAAATGTCCCATCTCCTCCTCGCCATTCTACTTCCATCCATTCTCATTAAATGTCCCATCACCTCCTCGCAATGCCATTTCCATCCATTCTCATCAAATGTCCCATCACCTCCTCGCCATTCGATTTCCATCCATTCTCATCAAATGTCCCATCACCTCCTTGCCATTCGATTTCCATCCATTCTCATCAAATGACCCATCTCCTCCTTGCCATTCGATTTCCATCCATTCTCATCAAATGTCCCATCTCCTCCTTGCCATTCGATTTCCATCCATTCTCATCAAATGTCCCATCTCCTCCTTGCCATTCGATTTCCATCCATTCTCATCAAATGACCCATCACCTCCTTGCCATTTGATTTCCATCCATTCTCATCAAATGTCCCATCACCTCCTTGCCATTCGATTTCCATCCATTCTCATCAAATGTCCCATCTCCTCCTTGCCATTCGATTTCCATCCATTCTCATCAAATGTCCCATCACCTCCTTGCCATTCGATTTCCATCCATTCTCATCAAATGTCCCATCACCTCCTTGCCATTCGATTTCCATCCATTCTCATCAAATGACCCATCACCTCCTTGCCATTCGATTTCCATCCATTCTCATCAAATGACCCATCACCTCCTTGCCATTCGATTTCCATCCATTCTCATCAAATGACCCATCACCTCCTTGCCATTCGATTTCCATCCATTCTCATCAAATGACCCATCTCCTCCTTGCCATTCTACTTCCATCCATTCTCATTAAATGTCCCATCTCCTCCTTGCCATTCGATTTCCATCCATTCTCATCAAATGACCCATCTCCTCCTTGCCATTCGATTTCCATCCATTCTCATCTAATGTCCCATCTCCTCCTTGCCATTCGATTTCCATCCATTCTCATCTAATGTCCCATCTCCTCCTTGCCATTCGATTTCCATCCATTCTCATCAAATGTCCCATCTCCTCCTTGCCATTCGATTTCCATCCATTCTCATCAAATGACCCATCTCCTCCTCGCCATTCGATTTCCATCCATTCTCATCAAATGTCCCATCTCCTCCTCGCCATTCGATTTCCATCCATTCTCATCAAATGACCCATCTCCTCCTCGCCATTCGATTTCCATCCATTCTCATCAAATGACCCATCTCCTCCTCGCCATTCGATTTCCATCCATTCTCATCAAATGACTCATCTCCTCCTCGCCATTCGATTTCCATCCATTCTCATCAAATGACCCATCTCCTCCTCGCCATTCGATTTCCATCCATTCTCATCAAATGACCCATCTCCTCCTCGCCATTCAATTTCCATCCATTCTCATCAAATGTCCCATCTCCTCCTCGCCATTCGATTTCCATCCATTCTCATCAAATGACCCATCTCCTCCTCGCCATTCGATTTCCATCCATTCTCATTAAATGTCCCATCTCCTCCTCGCCATTCTACTTCCATCCATTCTCATTAAATGTCCCATCACCTCCTCGCCATTCTATTTCCATCCATTCTCATTAAATGACCCATCTCCTCCTTGCCATTCTACTTCCATCCATTCTCATTAAATGTCCCATCTCCTCCTTGCCATTCTACTTCCATCCATTCTCATTAAATGTCCCATCTCCTCCTTGCCATTCTACTTCCATCCATTCTCATCAAATGTCCCATCACCTCCTTGCCATTCGATTTCCATCCATTCTCATCAAATGACCCATCTCCTCCTTGCCATTCGATTTCCATCCATTCTCATCAAATGTCCCATCACCTCCTTGCCATTCGATTTCCATCCATTCTCATCAAATGTCCCATCACCTCCTTGCCATTCGATTTCCATCCATTCTCATCCAATGTCCCATCACCTCCTCGCCATTCGATTTCCATCCATTCTCATCCAATGTCCCATCACCTCCTCGCCATTCGATTTCCATCCATTCTCATTCAATGTCCCCTCTCCTCCTCGCCATGCCATTTCCATCCATTCTCATTCAATGTCCCCTCTCCTCCTCGCCATGCCATTTCCATCCATTCTCATTCAATGTCCCCTCTCCTCCTCGCCATGCCATTTCCATCCATTCTCATCAAATGTCCCATCACCTCCTTGCCATTCGATTTCCATCCATTCTCATCAAATGTCCCATCACCTCCTTGCCATTCGATTTCCATCCATTCTCATCCAATGTCCCATCACCTCCTCGCCATTCGATTTCCATCCATTCTCATCCAATGTCCCATCACCTCCTCGCCATTCGATTTCCATCCATTCTCATTCAATGTCCCCTCTCCTCCTCGCCATGCCATTTCCATCCATTCTCATTCAATGTCCCCTCTCCTCCTCGCCATGCCATTTCCATCCATTCTCATTCAATGTCCCCTCTCCTCCTCGCCATGCCATTTCCATCCATTCTCATTCAATGTCCCCTCTCCTCCTCGCCATGCCATTTCCATCCATTCTCATTCAATGTCCCCTCTCCTCCTCGCCATGCCATTTCCATCCATTCTCATTCAATGTCCCATCTCCTCCTCGCCATGCCATTTCCATCCATTCTCATTCAATGTCCCATCTCCTCCTTGCAATTCTATTGCCATCCATTTTCATTGAATGTCCCAGCCATCTCAGCTGTTCCTTCTCAATCTTGTTCAACATAGGAGATGCCCCAACCATCCTTCTAAAATCTACATTTCTTATTCTATCTCTTCAAAATATTAAAATATATACTACTGTATGTTAAAAATGGAGTAGTTACTCAAGTGTCACTGTGATTTTTATATTTTATGGAAACTTTTGAATAATTACTCCTTTTTTAATATAGTAATTAATAATAAGTTTTCGTCACAATATCATTTTCATAAAAGAAATTTGGTTATTAATGATCCCCATCATTGCATGAAATGTTGATACTGTCTCTGATAGTTTGTAGATTAGGCAATTTGAATGAAAGGCCGGATTATGACTCACAATTAGCTGAAAAATATTTTGAATTTAGTGGTGGTAAAAAAGGATCGGTGTTTTTTTTTTTTTTTTTTTTTTTTTTTTTTCTTACTACTACTACACGGGTAAAAACCGTATTTTTTTTTTAACCACACGGGTAAAAACCGTAAGCTATTTTTTAACTACACAGGTAAAAACCCGTAATTTTTTCTTTGTAACTATATGGGTAAAAAACCGTAATTTTTTTCAACTACACGTTAAAACCATAATTTTGTTTTTCAACTACACGGGTAAAAAACTGTAATTTTTTTTAACTACACGTAAAAAACCGTATTTTTTTTTAACTACACAGGTAAAAAAACGTTATTTTTTTTAACTACACGTAAAAAACCGTAATTTTTTTTGCTACACGGGTAAGAAACCGTATTTGTTTTAACTACACGGGTAAAAAACCGTATTTTTTAAATTTTTTTACTACACGGGTAAAAAACCGTAATTTTTGTTTAACCACGTCAAAAACCGTAATTTTTTTTTACTACACGTAAAAAAACGTAATTTTTTTTTACTACACGGGTAAGAAACCGTATTTGTTTTAACTACACGGGTAAAAAACCGTAATTTTTTAATTTTTTTTACTACACGGGTAAAAAACCGTAATTTTTGTTTAACCACGTCAAAAACCGTAATTTTTTTTTACTACACGGGTAAAAAACCGTAATTTTTTTCTACCGTAAAAACCGTATTTTTTTTACTACACGGGTAAGAAACCGTATTTTTCTAACTACACGGGTAAAAACCGTATTTTTTATCTTTTTTTTACTACACGGGTAAGAAACCATATTTTTTTTAACTACACGGGTAAAAACCCGTATAATCAAAATTATTTTTTTTACTACACGGGTAAAAAAAAACCGTAATTTTAATCGGAAATTCTCCTTAAAAGTATACTGTTCTCGTCCGTAATTTTACCCTACTTTGTTATTATCTTTTACGGGTTAGTAGTCGTAATATCACTCCTTAAAGTCAATATACCCGTTTTTAAAACGGTAAAAATCCTGGAATAAATGTCGTCAGACATTTGCTGTTTTTTTTAATGCAAATTTTCAACAGTGCAAACTGTTTTTCAACCAGTCAGACCAAAGTGTTTTTGTTCTTTATCAAGTGATTTTTATCTTAATCAGTTTGCAATCTGAAAATAAGCCTTATTTAGTTTAATATAAAAGGTAATAACTTAATTTTGTTTTGATTGTATAAAATTCTGAATTGATTAATGATAGTTTCATGTGGAAATTTCCGAATGCAATATATGTAATTTGTAGACTTAAGTAACTTGAATCGAAGGCGTGACATGACTTCGTGTGTACCGCTTTTCCTCTTTAACTATAGTCCATTTCTTTTATCGAGGCAGATTTGCACCGACTCGCAGCGGTGCCCTTTTAGCTCGGAAAAGTTTCCTGATCGCTGATTGGTTAGAATTATCTCGTCCAACTAATCAGCGATCAGGAAACTTTTCCGAGCTAAAAGGGCACCGCTGCGAGTCGGTGCAAATATGCATCGCTAAAAGAAATGGACTATAGTTTATGTTTTTGCTAATTTTATGGTCATAGGAAATGGTAGTGTTTATAAATAATTTATTAATTAATAATTGATATAAAAGTAATTTCTATGTAAGGGAATGTGTTATTTCAAATTATCTACAATTAATCAAAAACGAAACTATGTTGACTTTGCTAAGAATGGTTAAAAAGGACGAGTAATTCTGATGAATTCTCATTCTGAAAGTCTTGGTCGAGATGTTAATAACAGTGAGGAGACCTTGGCGTGGTGAGAGGGTTTGCGTATCGCCACGATGAGCAAAGCTGTACTAGTCAGGGCCACCGATACTAGGTTGGTTTGCTGTGAGCGATCAGACCAAAGTCTTCCACAATCACGAATCTACAATTGGTCAAAGTGGTGATGAAAACTGGTGCCACGTCTGAGGTCTTTGTCCTGCAGTGGACTAGAAGCGGCTGCATTTGTTGTTGTTGTTGTTGTTGTTTTGTTGTTGTTGTTGAGGTTATTGTTGTTGTTGTTGTTGTTGTTGAGGTTGTTGTTGTTGTGGTTGTTGTTGTTGTTGAGGTTATTGTTGTTGTTGTTGATGTTGTTGTTGTTGAGGGTATTTCTGTTGATGTTGTTGTTGTTGTTGATATTGTTGTTGTTGAGGGTATTGCTGTTGATGTTGTTGTTGTTGTTGATATTGTTGTTGTTGAGGTTATTGTTGTTGTTGTTATTGTTGTTGTTGAAGTTGTTTTTGTTGTTGGTTTTGGTTTTGTATATATATGTTATAATTATAATCCAACTAAGTACAAATTTAACAGTACACAGGTGCTGTTTTTGATAAGCGATCTCATTTATGGCGTGATCTCAAAAATTCAAAATATAGACTAAATTAAAAATGGAGTAATTAAGTATATATTTTGAGGGGTAGATGGAGATGGTTTGGACATGCTCTTCGCACTCCCCAAGAGAGATTAGTTCACCAAACTTTCAACTGGGCTCCACAAGGCACCAGAAGAGTTGGAAGACCCAGGCCTACATGGCTGACGTCTATGAAGCGCGAAGTAGGAGATGATGAATGGAGAAGTATTGAATTGAAAGCTCAAGATAGAGATGACTGACGAAATGTAACCGAGGCCCTTTGCGTCAATAGGCCTAGGAGGTGATGATGATGATGATATATTTTGGCAATGTACAAAACTAATCTGAAGTGTTTCTTATAAGCATTATTATTATTATTATTATTACTATCCAAGCTACAACCCTAGTTGGAAAAGCAAGATGCTATAACCCCAGGGGCTCCAACAGGGAAAAATAGCCCAGTGAGGAAAGGAAATAAGGAAATAAATGAAGAGAACAAATTAACAATAAATCATTCTAAAATAAGTAACAACGTCGAAACAGACCTGTCATATATAAACTATTAACAACACCAAAAACAAATATGTCATAAATAAACTATAAAAAGACTCATGTCCGCCTGGTCAACAAAAAAGCATTTGCTCCAACTTTGAACTTTTGAAGTTCTACTGATTCAACCACCCGATTAGGAAGATCATTCCACAACTTGGTCACAGCTGGAATGAAACTTCCACAGTTGCAGAATGTAGTTAATTTTGACACCTTTCAGTAGTATTTCTTTTATTTGAAATAACTGTTTAGGAACCACATTCTAAAGTACGTGTTTATATTGAATCATGTTTGTGTTTTTAGGTGATGCAGGCTATCTGAATGTGTTGCTCATCTTGCAATAATTGTCTTGTTTATAATAAGGTTTATTTTTGTTGTTAAGTGTTTGCTTAATTCTAATAGCCAGGCCTTCTCCATCACGAGGCTCAATACTACGCAGTACTCTAGAAGTTTTATTCCAGCTGTTACCAAGTTGTGGAATGATCTTCCTAATCGGGTGGTTGAATCAGTAGAACTTCAAAAGTTCAAAGTTGGAGCAAATGCTTTTTTGTTGACCAGGCGGACATGAGTCTTTTTATAGTTTATTTATGACATATTTGTTTTTGATGTTGTTAATAGTTTATATATGACAGGTCTATTTCGACGTTGTTACTTATTTTAGAATGATTTATTGTTAATTTGTTCTCTTCATTTATTTATTTCCTTATTTCCTTTCCTCACTGGGCTATTTTTCCCTGTTGGAGCCCCTGGGCTTATAGCATCTTGCTTTTCCAACTAGGGTTGTAGCTTGGATAGTAATAATAATAATAATAATAATAATACTGTAAATGGCCTACAGCATAGTTTGGCCAATAGGTGAACGTCTAATGTTTTAAAACCGAGATACGATTTGAGTATTGTAATTATTTCCGTTTTTTTTTTTTTTTCTTTTTTTTTTTTTTATTGAGACGTTGATTATTATTCTATTATTTTTCATATGTTAGTAGCAGAATCATGGTAGGTTAAAGACAATTTCTTACTATACTCAAATTGGCTTATATTAATGACCTACACCAGATAAAGGTTAATTTATTATTATTATTATTATTATTATTATTATTATTATTATTATTATTATTATTATTATTACTAGCTAGGCTACAACCCTAGTTGGAAAAGCAAGATGCCATAAGCCCAAGGGCTCCAACAGGGAAAAAATAGCCCAGTGAGGAAAGAAAATAAGGAAATAAAAAAACGATATAAGAAGTAATTAAAATTAAAATAAAATACTTTAAAAACATTAACAACATTACAACACAATTAATTTATAAACTATAAAAGGACTTTATTATTATTATTATTATTATTATTATTATTATTATTATTATTATTATTATTATTAGCTAGGCTACAACCCTAGTTGGAAAAGCAAGATACCATAAGCCCAAGGGCTCCGACAGGGAAAAAATAGCCCGGTGAGGAAAGGAATAAGGTAAAATAAACGATATAAGTAATTAGAATTAAGATGAAATACTTTAAAAACATTAACAGCATTAACATTACAACATATTTAATTAATAAACTATGAAAGGACTTATGCAAGCCTGTTTTTCTTATTCTGTAAAGCCTTTGAAAGTGACGATATAACAGTAAATGAACAATACGTGATATTAAATGTTGAATATTTTGAACGAACGAGGTAAAATGACTGTGTAGGTCCTGTAGAGAGTGGTATTCCTCTGCTGTATACGTGAAAACAGCCCTTAATATAATACGCTTTCATATATTAAAATATATATAAAGCAAACTGATATTCTACGTCCTGTAATGAGTAATATTTGTGTGATGGGACTAGGAAAACAGCCTCGCCTGCCGTCATATTTACAATACTGCATCTAGCTTTCTCCGTAGAATATAATTGCCTGTTTTATCATAATACTTGCTAAGCTACAACCCTAGATGGAAAAGCAGGATGTTATTGTATATATTGAAATTTTATTTATTAATTTATAAGCTTACAAATTACCCAACCTTTATTATCAGTAAACTCTAATGCAAGAAAGTATAACTTTAAAAAATCCAGAAAATTGTCTCTTAATCCCACCAGCCAATAGGAGGAGCGCTTCCAGAACCTCTTGGCAGATTACGAAGCATTTCAGCCAATAAGAGCAGGCAATAGAATGTCTGGTTACGTGGAGGCCTCTGATTGGCCAAAGCACCACTTCCAACCTTGGCATTTCTCACCAGTGTTGCCACGTATGGAGATTTATCCCTAGATTTGGGGATTTATTCCTAGATTTGGGGATTTCGGGTGTCTGAGGGGGGGTATTTTGTACAAATGTCTATGAAGAAGAAACTTTATATTGTTGCAATTAGTTTACTAGCACTTATGAGAAGTAGGCCTATAGTGAATAATTTCTATATTAGTTAAGCCTACATGATCAGAAGGAAATATATTTGTGGAAATGGAGAATTTTTTGTTGTTTTGGGGACTTTTTCATTGAGATTTGGGGATTTTTAGACTACCCCCATCTGGTAAGTGGTAACACTGTTTCTCACTTGAATTCTGGACTGAAGACGGAAA
>NC_090749.1:100420136-100432636 GCF_036898095.1 Palaemon carinicauda | reverse complement strand
TTTGTCAGCCATTTCTAGTCCACTGCAGGACAAAGGCCTCAGACATGTCTTTATTCATGTCTTGGGTTTGGCCATTTAAATATTCGCACTGGCCAGGACAGATTGATGATAGTGGGTGATTTTCATCTGATTACTCACAACAAACCAACCTAGTATGGGTGGCCCAGACTAGCAACGGCTTTGCTGATCATTACGATGTACAAACCCTCACCACGTTAAGGTATTATTATTATCATTATTATTATTATTATTATTACTTGCTAAGCTACAACTCTAGGTGGAAAAGCAAGCTGCTATAAGGCCAAGGGCTCCAACAGGGAAAATAGCCCAGTGAGGAAAAGAAACATGGAAAATGAAATATTATAATGTTACAACATTAAAATAGATATTTTCTATATAAACTATTCAAAATTTAACAAAACAAGAGGAAGAGAAATTCGATAGAATAGTGTGCCCAAGTGTACCCTCAAGCAAGAGAACTCTAACCCAAGACAATGGAAGACCATAGTACAGAGGCTATAGCACTACCCAAGACTAGAGAATAATGGTTTGATTTTGGAGTGCCCTCCTAGAAGAGCTGCTTACCATAGCTAAAGTCTCTCTTCTACCCTTACCAAGAGGAAAATAGCCACTGAACAAATACAGTGCAGTAGTTAATCCCTTAGGTGAAGAAAAATTATTTGGTAATCTCAGTGTTGTCAGGTGTATGAGAACAGAGGAGAATCTGTAAAGAATAGGCCAGACTATTCGTTGTGTGGATAACTATTTCTCTCCTTTGAGGGTTACCGTTTCCTGATCTTATCACTAAGGAAAACCCTATATCCTACAGGACCTACACGTTAAGCCTACCGTATATATTCTTAGGTATTTTGCATAACTAGTTAATCAGATATTCTATTTGTTTTCATATGTGCATTGAAGTGGTGAATAGCCAGCTCATAATATGAGTTCCTCTCATGTATAAGTTTATGTAAATTAAGTAAGACTGGTATTTATAATTTACTTTTAACTTTAAGGGCTGTTTTTCTGGTCCTCTACAGTAGTGGAACCCTACTCCTTACAGGATCTTGGGTAGTCAGTGATCTCATATAGATGATTATCATGGAGAAAAATTTAGTTATTTGTGGAGACTTCAATCTTTGGAGGGATGACAAATCAAATCCTGATGCTTTAGCATTTAGTGAGTTATTGGAATCCTATCAATTGGTGAATGTCGACTGTGCAACTACTATAACTAAACGAACAAGGTAAAGCGACAGTGGAGGTCCTGTAGAGAGTAGGGTTCCCCTGCTCTACAGGACGGGAAAAACAGCCGTCAAAGTAAAGTAAGTTTATAAGTATTCAACATTTAACACGGGCTATTGCTCATTTATGGTGAATGGGCACTATCGAAGCACTTGCAGAACAAGAAAGTCGGTGCTACTATAGTGTGATTCCTACCATAAGGATTCTACTATAGTGTGACTCCTACCATCGGGATTCTATTATAGTGTGATTCCTACCATCAGGATTCTACTGTAGTAGTGTGATTCCTACCATCAGGATTCTACTATAGTGTGATTCATACCCTAATTTTCGGGTATGAGGTGATTCCTACCAAAGGAGGATAGATGAAACATACTTCTTGACACTTTTTTTAATCTATTCTATTCTATAAAACATGCGGAAAAGTCCTTAAAACGCACTTAAGGGTAGGTTAGGCTAGGTTAGGTTAGGTTCTGGTTAGGTTAGGTTCTGGTTAGGTTAGGTAAAATGGTCGTTTCGTTTACACTTTTTCTTGTTTAGTTGGTTTGGAACGCTTAATTGAAGTGCTACTCTTGTAATAACACCTTGGAAGGGGAATATTACATTATTTGGTTGTTTTCTTGGTAGGAATTTACCCTCTAGTGGGTTTGAATCCCCCATATTAAGGTAGGAACACGAAATGAGGGTAGGAATCACGCTATAGTAGCACCAGAAAGTCTCCAGTTTCCTGTTGACAGCCTTAATATCTTCAGTCTCTCCAATGTCTAATGGGAGATTATTGTATTTTATTGTATATTTAAAGGCTCTAGAGCCTACATTAACCATATATCTAGTCTCCAATATTCTAGAGAACAAGAAAGTCTACAGTTTCCTCTTGAAAGCCTTAATTTCTTCAGTCTTTCCAATGTCTAATGGGAGATTATTGTATTGTATTGTATATTTATAGGCTCTAGACCTCTAGAGCCTACATTAACCATATATCTAGGTTCCAATATTCTAGAGAACAAGTAAGTCTACAGTTTCCTCTTGAAAGCCTTAATATCTTCAGTCTTTCCAATGTCTAATAGGAGATTATTGTATAGTCTCGGGGCTGCACATTTAAAAGCTCTAGAGCCTACATTAACCATATATCTAGGTTCCAATATTCTAGAGAACAAGAAAGTCTTCAGAAACTTCATGAACGAAATATTTCTCCTTTATCAATTGTCGAATTTGAATAGTTTCGTTACAAACTGATTAAACTTTAAGATAGCCATAATTTATGACATCTTTAGTATTGATGGTCATCTCTTCGATTCTAAATCCAAAGCTTTATAATTTCTTCAATTGTTCGAACTTGAAAAGTTCAAACTTATAGGTAATGAGGGAACTAGAGTTCAGGAATCATTAACTATTGAAATCTCTAGCAACGCTAGTTCGTCAATGATGGTACTGTATTTTTAAGTTTAAAAGGCCGCTCATGAATGGCAGAGGTGTCAGTGACATGCCCTATCAAGCAGTACAATGCCCTAGAGACTGACCATATATGCATATGATCAGCGCTCAAGCCCCCCTCTCCACTTAAGCTAGGACCAAGGAGGGCCAAGCAATGGCTGCTGATGACTCAGTAGATAGACCTATAGGCTCCCGTTGCAGCGACTAAAGAAACTAACGAATTTGAGCGGGACTCGAACCCCAGTCTGGCATTTACCTATCAGGAACGTTACCACATCGGCCACTACTTTGTTGATACCTGGATATCCATGTGGGCCCTTGCTTGACACAATTTTGAGGGGCTAAAATGATGTAAATCAAGTCTTTTGGCTCACCAAACCGCCAATCCTTGAAGCGTTCTCTTATTGAAATTATCCAAGGCAGGATTGTCTAATGGGAGAGTGGGTGTGATCGGAGAATCTGATCAATAGTCTGGGTATTTTCGCCACATTCGCAGGACTTGTCAGTTTTTAAAAAGTCCCATTTGACCAGGTTGTCACCTGTTCTGTCCAATACAGCCTAAGGCGATGTTGACTTCACGAAGTTTCATTTAAGGATTTCTGAGTTTTGAAGGTAAATATAAAGTCTTAGAGAGAGAGAGTGAGAGTGAGAGAGAGAGAGAGAGAGAGAGAGAGAGAGAGAGAGAGAGAGGGGGGTGTTGGGTGTGTGGGGAGAAATGAATTACTATCACACCATTTGAGGTTCATATGTTGCTTTTGTTATTACTATTGGCCTAAAGTACATATCCCGTATGCTCTCTCTCTCTCTCTCTCTCTCTCTCTCTCTCTCTCTCTCTCTCTCTCTCTCTCTCTCTCTCTCGCAAATAGGTTTACATGATTTTCGTAATTTTTAATCTAATAAAGATAGCTGTTATCCATACATGTGTGTAACGAATTGTCTGCAAAGGTCACGTTATGCTAATCACCCCCCCCCCCCCCAACTCCCCCTTTCCTGAACGCCCCTCCTTCACTTCAGGGGTGTCTGAGGTTGGTTTGTTTTAGATTGGACCCCCTCGCAACGAAGTTACCTCGGGCTCTTGCACGAAAGCAGATCGTAAGATCTTATAATTGATTTCTGGCTCGTTGTCTGTGCATGATTAACGTGAGCAGTTATTTATTTATTTACGGGTTTATTTCTCGCCCTCCATCAGACAATAAAGTCTGTTCAGGCGGGCCTTGGTGTGTGAAAATAATTTCTTTCCAGTTAATATTTTGCTCTGTATCTTATCAGTTATTTCGCTAGCATTTGTATTCAGGCTTAATAGTTTTCAGGTCACTATTATAACACTTTCTAAAAAGATAAGTCTTCAGGGTTTTTTTGAAAGCTGCCACATTTTTGCTATTCTTGACATAATACGTTTCCTGCATATCAACAAAGACACTCAAGTCTTTAATTTGCAATTGATTTCCCATTGAATCTAAAACAAAATTTATGATGTCAAGTTAATCAGATGAAAATGTGTGGGTTTTAAACTCGTGTTTCAAGAAATAGTGCAATAGCCATCTATAACATCCACGTCTCATTAGAATACTGTCTACATTTACATTGTCGTCATGATGAAGTTCTAAGGATTAGTAAAGAAATGGTTTCTCAATTCGCCTTTCCTTCATCTTCAGCCTTGGTCTTAGGAGATATTAAATACAGCCTTGCCCTTATAATACAAATGGTGGGTAGTTCCACAACTCAGTCTTTTTGTCTATTATATGGTCAGTCTCCAGGGCATTGTACTGCTTGATAGGGCAATGCCACTGTCCCGTGCCTAGCATAACTGTCGGAAAACATATTTTCGTCTTCATGAAATAAAATTTAATCATTATTTATGTTAAGGTGGATTTCTATTAAAATATATATATGCAAATGTATATTATAATCAGTTTCATTCTTGTTCATAATAATGTATTTTTCTCTTTTGCAGATGGTGAAATATTAATTCCCTTGGAAGATATACGATTAAATGACTGTGGAGGAGGTCCTATAGAGAGTTCCCCTGATGTATAGGATCTAAAAACCTACCCTTAAAGTAATGTAAGTAAGAGGGTATTACCGAGACATTCAAAATAACTTTTTTAAAGTATCAAATCCAGTCTTTAATGATGGTCCCCCAGGAGACACGAAGTCGATTTAAAACTTAAGTTTGCATCTCATTTATGATCAAATCTCGTATTGTGTAAATCTTAATATCCTTGTGTGTCTCCTGGCTGGTGACGTCTGCATGTGGAAACCTGGCGGTGGGACATATTAAAGGATTTCGGCTCCTTTAATGTAACACAAGCATGTGGCATCAGTACTGACTGGTTGCGTAAACTTCAATACTTGATATTTCAATATTTTTTATTCTTTTCGATTTTATCGTGTCTAGTTTAAAAGAGAAGGTGGGAATAATAATAGCTCTCTCTCTCTCTCTCTCTCTCTCTCTCTCTCTCTCTCTCTCCTCTCTCTCTCTCTCCTCTCTCTCTCTCTCTCTCTCTCTCTCTCCTGTATGTTCTACAGAATAGTATATTATATCTACATACATATTGTAATGTTTATTTATTTGCAATTAGAATGACACCGAAATTCGCGGAGACATAACTTGCCATGTCCTGGTAGCCTTATATATATATATATATATATATATATATATATATATATATATATATATATATATATATATATATATATATATATATATATATATAATATATATATATATATATATATATAATATATGTATAAAATATATGTATATAACATATATATATATATATATATATATATATATATATATATATATATATATATATATATATATATATATATATATTTGTTCCAACACAAATACTTACCTTCGAATTACTTTCTTAGGAGAGTCACTTGGTGACCTCTTTCTCGACCATTTTTGGCGCCGAAATCCCTCACCCCGTTCTCCATACAGGCCTACCCCCGCCGCCACAGAATGCGCCCCGAGGGCAGGATTAGGGCAGGTCACTGCCTCTCTGGGCCATTCTCCTCATTCAGTCCTTGGTCGTGAGGTAGTGAACACCTCACTCTGTACTCTTATACTCGATCCTTTGTGCGCATTTAGTGTTCCACGTGTTCCCACCGTGGGGACTTGTGTTTTTTCGCAGTGTACTTCCCAAGTGTTCCTGTGCGTTCACTTTTCAACCGTGTCCTTACCCGGTGTTTAATTCATTTCCTTAGTGCTTGTGTCGTGCGTTGTGTGCGTTATGGAACTGTATTCCTTGATTTTCTTCAAGGAATTAATAGCTGAAAGGAAAACCTTTTTTTTTCATAAATCATTCTTCTTCCCCCTTATCCTCGGTGTTGCCGTGTAGGGGCAGCTTATGTTCCTCTTCAACCACGTGTCAGGACTACTGGTCCTGGAACGTAGTGCAGTGAGTGCACTTCGGCACTAAAAGGAAGAATACATCCAAGAGGCTCATAGGAAGACGAGCCTCTCCTCGCCAACTTATTTCCCGATGCCTCGTCGAATAGAGATTCTTATACAGCCATCTTCCCCTACCCAGAGTAGGGGACGAGGTAAGTCAGTTGCGGGGAAGTGCCCATTGCTCTTCCCCAAGAGTTTGAGTGGGTGCGGTATAGCACCAAGAGGAAGTGGGCGACGAAGGGTTCGCCTAAGAAGACTAGCGCCGGGCGTCCCGCCTGGCTGAGCTTCCCTACCACCCTCTCCTACCCAGAGTAGGAGACGAGGTTGGTTTATTGTGTAGAAGATAACTCTTAAGAAGTAGTTCGAGGTAAGTACTACTTTCGGGAGTGTGTGGGGAGACGGAGTCCTGGTGCAAGCAGGCCACGTCTCCTCTGATGACCCCATGTGGGGGAAAATGTCTCTAATTCTTCTCCAGTCTCTTAGCGTATTTTTCAGTCTCTTCTGCAGCCGAGGGCCTCGCCGAGAAGGAGCCTCCCAGGTCTGTCTTGCAGCGTCCCCCGGACCGACAACCCAGGGTTTTTTCTCACCACGAAGGCCATCCTCCAGACGCAGATATAACCCTCGCAGGGAGAAATGCGAGAAGGCCTCTTCAGGCAGGCGTAAGACCGCGAAGCCTCCGGTTCACCCCGCCAACGGGTGTAACCGAGCTTCTTTACGGGCAGCCTGGCCAAATCAGCACAGCTGGTTCGGCCCTCGGATTTACAAGGAACGGTTCCCTCCGTCGGGTCAGCCCACGTGGATCCGCGTCCGCGTCCCCCAGCCCGCCCGCAGGTGTAAGCGGGCTTATTTACGGGCAGCCTGGCCGAATCAGCACAGCTGGTTCGGCCCTCGGACTTAAAAGGAACGGTTCCCTCCGTTGGGTCAGCCCACGAGGATCCGCGTCCGCGTCCCCCGGAGAGAATACACGAACAGTAGTCCTCGACGGTACGGCGTTGCCGGTTCTGACCCCGAACCTGGTGCGGAGCTCCCCGCCGGGGAAACCGGTACCACCGCAAGGGAGTGCCTGGTATTCCAGAACCGAAGCTCCCGGGGAGTGCCCGGTGAACTGGCGCCTCGAGATCAAGCGGTAGGAAGGACTCTACAGGTAAGCGTAAGTCCCCGAAGCCTACGGTTAACCCCGCCCAGCGGGGGAAACGCGCTGCTGGTCGGGCGGCCTGGCCGAACCAGCCCGGCTGGTGCGGCCTTCGGGTCAGAAGGAACGGTTCCCGCTGTCGGGTCAGCCCACAGGGACCGCATCCTCGGCACCCAGAGCCTTGGGCCGACGGGAGTCCCCGCTGAACCAGCGTTGCTTGCGGTAACCCAGGCCCCCTGGTGCGGGCGTCCCCGCAGATGAAATCCAGGTCCTCGGCTGACGGAGAAGAGCGATCCCTGACGGAGGACTCCGTCTATAGGAGAGTGGTTAGCCTTTGCAGAAGACACCACAGGTACCGGAACCTGCAACAACGGACGTAGTTTCCGGGAAGTCAAGCCTTTTTGAGGGTCAGCAGGACATCCTTAGTCAAGGCGTTTTCAGACAGTAGAACCTCTTCAGCCCCAGTCTGGTTCTCACCAGCAGGAGCCTCCATGATGGAGAAAATGTCGAGGGACTTAGTAAACGTCCCCTCTTGGCTGGACTGGTGGGCTTACTCTTTGAGAGGTGTAGAAGCCTCCTTTGACCCCGAGGACCCTGTCCAGCAAGGCCTTCAACCCTTAAGGTTATTGACATATCAGTCTCTCACACTAACAGATATCTGGGTGTTCTGGAAGCGAGACACTGTTCTGGCGAAAGTGTCTTGGAAGGCACCAGATGGGGAAACACGACCCATTCGCAGCTTTCCCTTGGGGGGAGAGTCTCTGTTTCCTCGGAAGGAACTAGAAACCATAATGGAGAAGGTCTTGAAATAGGAGACTAACGTCCCCAGACCTACGACTCCTAGGAGACCACCCTATAAGAGGTCTGTCTCGGATAGTGCCGCGACACCCCAAGCATCTACCAGCACTACGAGGAGAGAAGCCCCCCTCTTCCTCCTGGTCCGCAACGCCTCAGCCCCTCTGCAGGGGAGCTCCAGCGCCCTCTAGCTCCTTCAGGTCGGGTTACCCCGCCTCTAGGGGAGACAGGTCAGGCCGCCCCTCTAGAAGAAGATAAGAGTGGGAGGCCCCTATCCCCACCCAACCCTCGGGTTGGAGGGCAACTCAGGCGTCATTGGCAAGCATGGAGGGCTCAAGGAGCGGAACCTTGGACAGTGTCCTTACTAAAGAAGGGCTACGGACTTACATTCCTAACGGAACCACCCACGATTTTTTCCTTCGGCCAACCGAATAGAATGGCTAGATCCCAAAGACCCCGTTAAAGAGGACCCGCCCTTCAAGAGGTGGTGTCCGTCCATGCTAGAGAAGGGTACCATGGAAGAAGTTCTTCTCCCAGGGCCAGGTGTCTACAGCCGCCTATTCCTGGCAGTAAAAGCGACCGGGGGGGGGGTGGAGACCGGTTATAGATCTGTCAACTCTCAACAGGTTCGTCAAGATGACGGACTTCTAAATGGACACGCAGATATTCAGTCTCTGCTGTCCTTGAGGGAGAAAGATTGTAGGATACCATCGACCCCAAGGACGCATACTTCCAGATTCCGGACCACACCTCGGGTCGGAAGTTCCCCCCCGGGTAAAATAGGGTTCCCAGCTCCTGCAATTCAGGATCCCCCCTTTTTTTCTTTGGTCTGTCAACAACGCCCAAAGTGTTCGTGAGCAGTCCACACGGCTGTCGCAGTGGGGGGCGCACGAACGAGGCATACGCCTTATCAGATACCTGGACGGCTGGTGGCTTCTTCCCCGCCTCAAAAGTCCTCTTGGAGGGACAAGGGAGAAGTCTCCCCCCCAGTTTTTGCAAGGATCTGGGGAACTGAATCAACCCGAAGTAGCCAAATCTATTCCCTTCCACCGGAATGAACTACTGGGGAATAACATTAGACTTTTTTTCGGGGAGAATTTTTTCCCTTCGGAGAATAAGATATGAAACCTCAGGCTCATTAGTCCAGCCGTTCCTGTCAGAACACCCCAGGAGGGCGGAAGACGGGCAGAGGCTAACAGGTCACCCTGGTCTCTCTGGAGAACCTAGTTCCCCAAGGGAGGGTAAGGCTCAGTTCCGTCCAATGGAATCTCGGGAACCTCTGGTGACAGACGGGTTCGCAGCATGGTGCTAATCCCAGTCATTCCAGACACGAGACCCTCCCTAGAATGGTGACATTGCCAGTTCGAACTCACTCAGGGGGACGTCCTTCGGGACCCGGCCCCCCCCGAGTTACCTACTGTTCACCAGAAGCCTCCAACCAGAGATGGGGAGGGCCTTCCCCCCCGACGAAGGCGGCACGAGAGACCTGGTTGGAAGGGGAGAGACAACTCACACACAATGTCCTGGTGTTGGAAGTAGTCCAGAAGGCGTGCCTACACTTCGCAAGTCTGCTAAAGGGGAACACCGTGGCGTAGATGAGCGACAACACCACGGTAGTGGCATACATAAACAAGCAGGGTACTGTAATCAAAGGAGTTGGGTGATCTCACCATAGAGAATCTAGATTGAGTGGTAGGGAATCAAGTGGTGATGTTAGCAAGGTTCATTCCCGGAAAGTAAAACGTTCTGGCCGACGACCTCAGCAGAATGGGCCACATAGTAGGGACAAAATGGTCCCTTCTCCAGGAATAGCCAAGCTCAGCATTCAACGCTGGGGTTCCCCGCGTGGTTGACCCGCCTTGCAACAACCTCAACGCCCAACTCCCAGTCTATTGCTCCCCTGTACCAGACCCGAAAGCTTCCTTAGAAGACTCTTTTCAGCACAAGTGGGACAATCTGGATGTGTACGCCTTTTCCCCCCTTTTCACGCTGATAAGACAAGTGCTCAGCAGAATAAAGGTGCTCGAAACCTACAGATGACTTTGGTAGCGCCCTGGTGGCTAGACAGGGAGAGTGGTTCGCGGGACCTAAAAGGACCTATCGAGTCAACCGCCGTGGCCTCTGTCCGTCAGGTCAGACCTTCTGCACCAGCCTCACTTTCTCAAGCTCCTCGGCAGGCCTCTCTCCCTACGTCTTCACGACTGAAGACTAAGAGCTGCTCCTGAAGAAAGAAAGATATTCTTCCTCCACGGCTAAGAGAATGTCCTCTATTCCTAAGAAGTCGCCACCCCCCGCGGTCTTCCAAACAAAATGGACCTCCGTCGCGAAGTGGTGCGCTGAGAGGTACATTAGACCTCTTAAGGCCTCTGTCCCAGACATGGCAGTTTTTCTGGTGTTTCTCAAGGACAAAGTGGAGAGGTCAATCCCAGCCATAAAAAGGGGTTCGGGCTGCTTAGGCCAAGTCTTCCTCCGGAAGGGCATCGTCCTGGGGGCCTCGAGACACACAGCGATGCTTGTCAAAGCTTCGAGCAGTCTTCCCCCCCTCAGGCGGGAAAGGTGCCCCAGTGGGATTTAGGCAAGGTCCGGAAGATGATGTGTCACTCACACTTTGAACACTTGAAAGATATCGTGAACAAAGATCTCACCCTCAAGGCCGTCTTCTTGCTGGCCTTGGCGTCCGATAAGAGAGTGGGAAAGATACATGGTTTGTCATTCGACTTCTCTCACTCCGACCAGGTATCAGGAACCTCTTCGTTTCCACAGGTGTTAATAGGAAGCAAGTTCCCGAGAACACCATTTCCTGCTGGCTGAGACAAGGCATCGCTAGAACCCATGAAGAGGATAAAAATGGCAGTGCCAGGCACTCCCCGGACCCATGACATCAGGGGGCTGAGCACCCCCTTGCCTTTGAGAGAAACATGGTGGTGAGGCAGATCCTACAGACAGGTACTTGGTCGCACCAGTCAAACTTTACTGCCCACTACCTCAAGGGTTATGCAAGGAAATCCCTGGACGGGTCCTCCATTGGGGACACGGGTCATGGCCACCCTCCGGGCTGGGTAGCGGTAAGGCCAGAGGCTGTACCCAACGATGGACACATTCTTCACGACTACATCCGAGAAAATCGTCAGAAGAATTTTAAGAGGTAAAATCTTAGATAATAGCGTAAGGTGGCGCAGTTACCCTCACTCCCGTACTCTGATAGGCCCCCCGCATTCCATAGCCCTCTAGGCCCTACGTGCCTAGTCAAGTGTCAGAATAGCACTCCCCGCCTCCTAAAGTATAAGTCTCCTAAGAAAGTAATTCGAAGGTAAGTATTTGTGTTGGAACAAATCAAAAATTTTTAAGTAATTTTTATTTTTCCTAACATACTTACCGAGAATTACTTTCGGGTAATGGCCCTCCCTTCCGTCCCCGAGTGCCATCCTTCCATTGCCAAGTTGGGCTATACGACGGACTGAATGAGGAGAATGGCCCAGAGAGGCAGTGACCTGCCCTAATCCTGCCCTCTGGGGCACATTCTGTGGCGGCGGGGGTAGGCCTGTATGGAGAACGGGGTGAGGGATTTCGGCGCCAAAAATGGTCGAGAAAGAGGTCACCAAGTGACTCTCCTAAGAAAGTAATTCTCGGTAAGTATGTTAGGAAAAATAAAAATAACTTAAAATTTTTGATATATATATATATACATATATATATATATATATATATAATATATATATATATATATATATATATATATATATATATATATATATTATATTATATATGTTATATACATATATTATATTATATATGTTATATACATATATTATATTATATATGTTATATACATATATTATATTATATATGTTATATACATATATATATATATATATATATATATATATATATATATAATATATATATATATATATATATATATATATATATAAATATATCCCTCTCTGAAGATACCTTAATATGGTGAAACGGTTTGTGTCTCGTCATGATCAGCAAACCCATACTAGTTAGTTTGCTATGAGCGGTCAAACAAAAGTCTCCCACCATCACCAGTCCACAGCTGGCCAGTGTGGATATGAAAACTAACAAAACTCTAGTCAGTAATAAGAACATGTCTGAGACAAAAAAATTTAAAACTTTGTCTTTATAACTTACTATTGGTTCAGACCACGCCCACGGGAAGCAGCGTTAGGATAGGCCAGATTTTATGCAAAAGTGGAGGCGTGGCCAGTATAAACCTATGTCAAGCCACACAGTGCCAGGGTGATAGATAGCGTTGGCTGTGAAGACCATAGCCCAGGCTGGCACTCCAGCTAGGAGGAGGCGAGATCCCTCCTCCAGTTCGCTAACTCCTCCTCCAATTCTCTAACTACTCCTCCAATTCTCTAACTACTCCTCCAATTCTTTGTCCTCTAACTCTGCCTCCAATTATCTAACTCCTCCTCCAATTCTTCTCCTCTTCCAATTCTCTACCTACTCCTCCAATTT
>NC_090749.1:100416973-100419636 GCF_036898095.1 Palaemon carinicauda | reverse complement strand
ATGTTGCAGACGCCCATAATATTCTCCGTTTTCTATGTTGGAGACGCCCCGTAATAATCTCCGTTTTTTATGTTGGCGACGCCCCGTAATAATCTCAGTTTTCTATGTTGGAGACTCCCCGTAATATTCTCCTTAATATTCAGAACTACTTAATAATGACCAACACAGGCTACTCCACATTCAAAGCTTTATAACATCTCGGTATAAACATATATAACCTAAAACATCATTTACTTCTGTGATTATAATTTGATGTTATTGCAATATATTTACACACCAGAACATCCTTGCAACATTTGGAATGCATCCTAGGTTCAATATCACTAAGTTTCACTATCAAGAGAGCGAAATTCCCCTAAGTTGTCATCCTTCCTGAACTTAATACATTCCTAATGTGACCACATCCATGACAACAGAAGCAAGTTTACACTTGGCACATACAACATACGCGACTCAATGTAAGAAATGTATCACAATTACTATGAATAAATTTCAAATGACCGAATCCTGTCTCAGGAATATCTGGTTTAAGATGGTTTCAAACTATTGAAATCTAGATATATGTCTACTGTAGTCCATCGTTCTGTGTGAGAGAGAGAGAGAGAGAGAGAGAGGAGAGAGAGAGAGAGAATTGGATTAAAACGTAAAAACCTATTGTTCCTAGCCATCGTTCTGTGGTGAGAGAGAGAGAGAGAGAGAGAGAGAGAGAGAGAGAAAAATTGGATTAAAACGTAAAAACCTATTGTTCCTAGCCATCGTTCTGAGAGAGAGAGAGAGAGAGAGAGAGAGAGAGAGAGAGAGAAAAAAATTGGATTAAAACGTAAAAACCTATTGTTCCTAGCCATCGTTCAGTGAGGAGAGAGAGAGAGAGAGAGAGAGAGAGAGAGAGAGAGAGAGACATTGAATAATTGAGGATATCAAGGCTTCCAAGAGGAAACTGAAGTGTCCTTTATGAGCAAATGTTTCCTTGACATCATTATAACCAGTAATGACCCTATGATCACTTACATGATTCACAATTAACACCTTAACACACGATATAAGAGGGTACACTAGGCAGAACAACACAAGTCTCCCGGCTCAAAAGTAACACTGGCAAATGTTTGCTCTCAGCCAATCAGAGGCAAGAATCATTCCATTGGTTTCTAAAGCTGGCTTACCATTGGCTGGGACACCCTGACGTTATTCCTAACGATTTAACAAGGGGAATTAGGCCATTACGATCAATTCTTGATTTGATAAACAAGGTCATATTTTTAAAAATGGTGATAATACATTAATTGCACAATTAAAAAAGGGTAAATGACAATTGCAAGGCTAATCCAATAGTTAGCTTAACAGAGAGAGAGAGAGAGAGAGAGAGAGAGAGAGAGAGAGAGAGACGGCAAATGACAATTGCAATACAAAACCTATAGTTGATTTAACAACGAGAGAGAGAGAGAGAGAGAGAGAGAGAGAGAGAGAGAGCAAATGACAATTGCAAGGCAAAACCCATAGTTGATTTAACAACGAGAGAGAGAGAGAGAGAGAGAGAGAGAGAGAGAGAGAGAGAGTGTTATTTTCAAATATCATACAACTAATTAAGGAATGGAAACTACAGGTTGGAATCAAACCAAGACCTCACTTTTATCAAATTGAAACTAGATTTAACATATGAATGCAATAAAGAATGCAATGTACTACGAATTGACTCAAGACTCAAAAGTAAGTAACGTATGATTACATTCCACCGAAAATTTATGAATTACACTTTTGCAAAAAAAAAAAAAAAAAAAAAAAAAAAAAAAAAAAAGGGGGCAGAATTGGATAGGGCACTGAAAAATAGTTACGAAAAACTACAAATACCAACGAAAGATAATACCTTTGTGATATCAACCTTGTAAGATGCGAAACTAAACAAATCTAGAATTAAAAGGACGTATAGTAAGTCTTGGGCGAGCCACTGGGAGTGCCTGAAGGTAGCAGATGCCATCCAATAGGCAACTCATCTTTCTTGACTAGACCATTGCAATATAGCTAACACCATCCCTGAGTTGAAAAAGGGGAGGTGTTAGAGAATTGGAGGAGGAGTTAAAGAATTGGAGGAGGGTTTAGAAAATTGGAGGAGGAGTTAAAGAATTGGAGGAGGGTTTAGAGAATTGGAGGAGGAGTTAGAGAATTGGAGTTGGAGTTAGAGAATTGGAGTTGGAGTTCAAATATTGGAGGAGGAGTTCAAAAATTGGAGGAGGAGTTAGAAAATTGGAGGAGGAGTTAGAGAATTGGAGGAATAGGTAGATAATTGGAAGAGGAGAAGAATTGGAGGAGGACAAAGAATTGGAGGAGCAGCTAGAAAATTGGAGTTGGAGTTAAAGAATTGGAGGAGGAGTTAAAGAATTGGAGGAGTAGTTAGATAATTAGAGGAGGAGTTAGAGCACTGAGGAGAAGTTAGAGAATTGGAGGAGGAGGAGTTAGAGAATTGGAGGAGGAGTTAGATAATTGGAGGCGGAGTTAGAGAACTGAGAAGTTAGAGAATTGGAGGAGAAGTTAGAGAATTGGAGGAGGAGTTAGAGAACTGAGGAGAAATTAGAGAATTGGAGAAGGAGTTAGAGAACTGAGGAGAAGTTAGAGAATTGGAGAAGGAGTTAGAGAACTGAGGAAAAGTTAGAGAATTGGAGGCGGAGTAA
>NC_090749.1:100384473-100411973 GCF_036898095.1 Palaemon carinicauda | reverse complement strand
TTTCTGGTAGCTTCCTTGGGTATAAGACTACTAAGATATTCCCAGAGAATTTAACCACAGGTTATCACAGAATTCTAACTTCTGGAGCGAGTATCTCAAAGGTTTCCCTTTAAGACATCGTAATTTCAACAGGGGACGCATGTCTAAACGCGCCACATAGCTATCTTCACCCCGAACAGAGTTAATGCTTCGGTGTGTAAGAGTAGAGAATAGCTGGGAGCCGTTCCACAGCTAATCTCACTCGTGGCTACTACTGATACTCGAGACGTAAACAAACGGACGCCATTGCTCTAATGACGTCACGCCCGTCTTCATCCTTTGTTTAGTAGCTGCCCTACTTAGACGGATTTTCCCTGTGTTAACTTTATCGTTTTGCATCTTCGCTATGTCGTTACCTTCAGCCTCTTCTGGAAAGTTGAGTACAAGGTTCCAGTATTGTTTAATTAAGCTCTGGCCGTAAAGTAAATATTACTTTTCGAGATAATTGCTGTTTTGTGGCAGAGCTGTGCCTCTACCGGACCCGCCATTTTATGGCGTCGTTGTTGTTATGCATGTCTTATTTAGTTAGCCACAACAACGTTTCCGGCATTATATACTAATCGAATACATTAGTTTATTTAGTCTTCATAGCTAGGAACTTTTATATCGTGTTTAGACGCTTTTTATCGGTCATCGATTGACCTCATACCAGTCGGCTACTATAGCCCCCAGGCCAGGAGCCTACATACAAGTGTTCATGCATGATTTATTAGTGATCCTAGACTAAGTTATGAAGATAGTGGCATTATTTTACAATACTTTTGACAGTGATGCAAATGTTTTCGCCTTCAGGGACCATATAGGGGATAGGCTAGTCAGTTACTCTTTCTAGCCTAACCTAATGTTAGGACCCCTATATGCTTCCTTCATCCCCTGCCTTGGCATTCCCTCTATTTAGCCTTGATTCCTTTTCTGAGTAAAGGGATTAATTGTCTAATAGAGTATATATCGCCTCTCTGTCCTCCCTAAAGGAATGAACCCCCTTTAGGGTTGCGTCCGAGAGTGAGGTTAGGCTAGCCTACCTCTATGGCAGCATAGTCTATGACTTTCCTGCGATAGCGATATGTCTTCTTCCTTTCCTAGTTCAGGACTCTTAGCCCTGTTCTAGGTTAGGTTAGGAAGGTTTCTCTGTTCCATGCTGAAACTGTACTCTTGCACCGTTTTAGCTGATCTGCCTGATCTTAGGTTAGGGAGTGTCCTCCCTTTCCTTAGTGGCCGCTCTGGTACAGAAACCCTTCCTGGGAAGACTTCTCTCTTCTCCCTCCCCACCTATCTCTTGTATAGCCTAGCCTATGCTTAGGTTAGTTTATACCCATCTGTCCCCTGTCCTACAACTCCTCCTTAGGGTGGAATAGTAGGGCTACCCGAGCTTCCTTGTGCAGTCCGCTCTGGTACACATACCTTCATAGTGTCCTATAAGGTTAGTTACTAGTGTAGTCCTGCATATGGGAGTCTCCCCCCCCCTTGGGTGTTCCCTAGCCCTCCCTTGGGCTACCTTACTCCCGGTCCCTAGTGACCCCTGCTCATGGATGTTAGAGCCTGCCTCTATCATGGGTACACCCCCTCAGGGAGGGGGAGGGATGTTTGGATTCCTGATGGTACTTCCTACATCCCTCCCCCCCTCCCCCCTGTCTCTCTCCCTATCCGGGTGCCGGTCTCTTGCCGCCTCTACTGTCGGCAATACCTGCCTCCTACTTGGTGACTCTCCCTAACCTTGCCGCCAGCCCCCCGTGTACAGCCGGCTACTACCGGCGGCTCTCCTCCTCCTAGCTTGTCGTCCGCTTGCCGGTCGGCCGCCGGAGTGCCGGCATATACTGCCGGCAACCCGGTACAGCCTTATCCATCCTTATCCCAGTCACCAATCTGGCATCCTCCGACTGCCGGAGCCGCCGCTCCCTGCCGGCGTGCCGCCGTTGTGCCGGCGGCCGCCATCCTGGTATTTGACTGACTTTGAACATTGTCTGTCCTAATGCCAGAATCTATGCTGGAGCGAGCTCTGGCATGCCGGCGGCTTGCCGGATGCCCCGGAGGCGTCAAGAATACTTGCACCCCCTTCCTGTAGCTATCATAAGACTATGATAGCCCTATATCGCAAACAGATAAGCTGCTTCTGCTATTAAGATCAGTACCTAGTACTGCTCTATTAGTGATCATGCTGTCTCTTTGCATTCTTCTAATTCCAGCATGCTATGTGCATCTTAGCACGGCTGGTTGCCAGAAGCAGTTACCTTTTAAATGAGGCCTTCTGGCCCTTATCTGGGAACCGAATGAATTCGGTCCCAATCTTGTCCTTGGTTTTTTCCATGGAATTCCAAAATACTTGGAATTCTAGGGAATTATATCCAGTGCCCTCGGTCACTCGGGTTATCCAGGGACCAAGCTTATGGTAACCAGCCGGGCGAGATGCATGGAGCATGTTCTCCTTTACTATTTTCATTCTCTATGCATCACACCTTCATTAAGTTAAAATTAATAATTAATATTAACTTAGTTTAAGAGCCATTCTTATGACTCCCCCATACTCATTTTCTCTTTCTTCCACAGGAGGAGCAGATGAAGTGTGATTTCGCCTTCTGCGCTGTGAAACGCCCGCAGTTTTACGGGCATACGGCTTGCAGGACTCACGCCCCTTGTGCAGACAAGAAAGGGGATTTGAAGTTTTGGAATCCACTGGATTGTACGGTCTGTCAGGCTCACCTAGTTGAGGCCTTCCATAATCCTCCCTCAGCGGAGATTAGAGACATTTCTCGTGAAAAGCTGCGCAAGTGGGTGCGTGGCTTCCAGAAAAATGCTACCGGACCGTACCTGGCCACCGAAGAACTGAGGTCACTATTGTTCCCTAAGGCCTCCCCTGACTCAGTGGTACCCAAAGACGTGATCCCCACTCTCCAAATTACGGTGGAACCTGATTTAGTCATGGCTCAGTCCATGCACGAGTGTCGTTTGGATTCCGAAGATGACGAACAGATTTCGGATGTCTCGGAAGACACGGAGAAAACGCTTATGGCTCAAGGAGCCGAAGATGACGAAGACAAGGTGGAATACACCGAGTCGGAGCAAGAGGTCGCTCCCCCGTCCATCCCCCCTCCTACTCCTACACCGACGGAAATGTCTATTCCGTCTACCTCCTCGACTCCGGATCCTTCTTCTTCCACTCAAGAATTGATCCGACTGATTAGAGCCGTCATGGACGACAGGCTGAAGGAGAACCAGGAGTCCATCAGGTCGATGATAGGATCCAGAGAGCCGAAGAAGATTTCGGTCAAGGATCTCCCCGCTTGCTCTCATGCCAACCCGTGGAGGTATGCAGAGCATATGGTTATTGCGACCGGCAGGATCTTTGTCAGTGATAAGATCGGCACGGTCCCTTTGGAAGATGTGGAGTTCTTCCCAAGCTTTGAGGCCTACCCGGACTGTTACGTCCGGCTTCGTTCCGAACCTGCCTCGAAGGAAGAGACCGAACCTAAGGAAGAGATAGTGTTCGATCTCGCAAAGGCCCAGGCTATGCTAGCCTCCGCATTCAAGAGTAGAGGCTTTACCTGCTCTAAGCTTCCGGCATTGAGCAAGAAGCACCCTACTTACGTTGCACCTGATACTGCGGTTCTTCCATTCTTGGAAAAGGCCTTAGCTGCATGCCTTAAAGCGGCGGAAGAAGGGAAACCCTGCCCTGCACTGGAGGAGTGCAGACCCTTCTCCATCGTGACCCCCCCTGACGCTCGACACTGGAAAGATGTTCAACATACTTTCGTCGTGGGAAGGCTCGATCCTGACGTCGCCGGACGTCAGTTTAATGAAGACCTCCCAAAGCTCAACGATCACCTCCTTCGCCGGGAACAAGACACGAAGGAGAGGCTTGCGGCATCTCTTTCTCATCAAGTCCAACTGGAAGTTATGGCCTGTGACACTAGAGTACCAGATCACTACATGGTACTCTCCAAATCCCACTTACTGACGGTAATGAAGGACTTGTACCACTTCATAAAGGCTCGAAGAGCCTGTCGTGAATTCGTGTTTGCCGGTGCCACCGTGAAACACGAACCCCGGAGGCTGATTTCCTCCAACATCTGGGGAAAGCACCTGTTTCCTTCTGACCTTGTGAAGGAAATCACTGACAGAGCCGCCACGGAGAATAGGAACCTTCTCCACAAGTGGGGCATGTCCAGGAAAAGGAAACCCTCTCAGTACGACGGACCTCAGCCTAAGAGGAAACCCCAAAAGTCAAAACCCCAGCAACGTCAGCAAAGACGTCAGTTTCCGGGACCCGCTACCTCCCAAGTGATTGCCCAACCACAACAGACCTTTCAATTGGTCCCCCAACCGGTGTTGTCACAGTCACCGGTCTTCACCCCTGCCTTTGAGCAACCATCAACTACCTTTCATGCTAAAGGTAGAGGCTCATTCAGGGGTGCAAGCAAAGACGCATCTCGCCGTCCCTCCAGAGGTAGAGGAGGAAAGGGAGCTAGCGGCCGAGGCAACAAGTCCTCGGGACACCAGAAGCAATGAAGTGCTTCCGGTGGGAGGAAGACTCCGCCAATTCCAGGATCGTTGGACCTTCGATCCCTGGGCACACAGCATCGTCAAGAAGGGTCTAGGCTGGAGTTGGACTCAACCACCCCCAA
This sequence comes from Palaemon carinicauda, assembly GCF_036898095.1. NCBI lineage: Eukaryota > Metazoa > Arthropoda > Malacostraca > Decapoda > Palaemonidae > Palaemon > Palaemon carinicauda. The sequence goes on along the minus strand of NC_090749.1, from coordinate 100,407,315 downwards.
TCTTCCAGCAATTCTTCCAGCAATCAACCCCCCTTCTGGAAGAATATGTTCTAGACCTCTTGAACAAGAAGGTGATAAGGAAGGTAAAGTCCACCAGGTTCTAAGGGAGACTGTTTTGTGTTCCCAAGAAGGACTCAGACAAACTCAGAGTCATTCTGGACTTATCCCCCCTCAACAAGTTCATAGAGAACAACAAATTCAAGATGCTGACGCTTCAACAAATAAGGACCCTTCTGCCTCAAGGTTCCTACACGGTCTCTATAGACCTGGCGGATGCCTACTGGCACATTCCAATGAACCATCACGCTTCCTCCTACCTAGGATTTCGACTCCAAAGGAAAAGCTACGCCTTCCGGGCCATGCCCTTCGGCCTCAATGTGGCCCCTCGGATCTTCACAAAACTGGCAGATGCCATAGTACAACAGCTCCGCCTAAGAAACGTCCAGGTGATGGCCTACCTCGACGACTGGCTAGTCTGGGCTCCATCGCCCGAAGAGTGTGCAAAGTCTTGCAACGAAGTTACCCAGTACCTAGAACACCTGGGATTCAAGATCAACGAGAAAAAATCTCGCCTCTCTCCAGCTCAGAAGTTTCAGTGGTTGGGAATCCACTGGAATCTTCAGTCACACCGCCTTTCCATCCCCCAGAAGAAAAGGAAGGAAATAGCAGGGTCTGTCAAGCGACTACTGAAATCCAAACGCATTTCAAGACGACAGCAGGAACGAGTTCTAGGCTCTCTACAATTCGCCTCAGTGACAAACCCAGTGCTTCGTGCACAGCTAAAGGATGCCGCGGGAGTATGGAGACGCTCGGCATCCATCGCTCGAAGAGACCTCAAGAGACGGCTTCCAAACAGACTGCGACGCCTCCTAAAGCCGTGGTCGGAAGAAAAGGCCCTGAAAAGGTCCATTCCTCTCCAACACCCTCCTCCATCACTCAACATCCACACGGATGCCTTACTGGAAGGTTGGGGAGGTCACTCCCACCAAAAACAGGTTCAAGGTACCTGGTCTCCACTATTCAAGACGTTCCACATAAACATCTTGGAGGCCATGGCGGTCCTTCTAACACTGAAGAAGTTATCCCCGCCGCCCTCGATCCACATCCGTCTAACCCTAGACAACTCGGTGGTAGTTCGTTGTCTCAATCGCCAAGGCTCAAGATCGCCCCAGATAAATCAGGTGCTTCTCCCAATCTTCCGTCTGGCAGAGAAGAAGAAGTGGCACCTGTCTGCAGTTCACCTACAAGGATTCCGCAACGTGACAGCGGATGCTCTATCTCGGACAAACCCGATAGAGTCAGAATGGTCTCTAGACGCAAGATCGTTCTCCTTCATCTCTCTCCAAGTCCCAGAACTTCAGATAGATCTCTTCGCAACGAGCGACAACAATCAACTTCCTCTGTACGTAGCCCCGTACGAGGACCCCAAAGCAGAAGCAGTGGATGCCATGTCACTGGACTGGAACAGATGGTCCAAGATCTATCTGTTCCCTCCCACCAACCTTCTGTTGAAAGTCCTCTCCAAACTGAGAACCTTCAAAGGGACAGCGGCCCTAGTGGCTCCCAAGTGGCCCCGGAGCAACTGGTACCCCCTGGTCCTGGAGCTGCAGCCCAAGCTGATCCCTCTCCCGGGCCCAGTTCTCTCTCAAGTACAGAAGTCGACTGTCTTCGCTTCATCATCGAAAATCAAGGACCTTCATCTCATGATTTTCTCTCCCTTGCCGCAAAGAAGAGGTTTGGGATCTCGAAGAAAAGTCTAGACTTCCTAGAGGAATACAAGACCGAATCCACGAGACGGCAATATGAATCATCCTGGAGGAAATGGGTCTCCTTCGTCAAGACAAAAAATCCTAAAGAAATCACGATTGATTTCTGTATGTCCTTCTTTATTCACCTTCATGGACAAGGATTAGCAGCCAATACGATTTCAACCTGCAAATCGGCCTTGACTAGACCAATTCTATATGCTTTCCAAATTGATCTGTCCAACGACATCTTCAACAAACTACCAAAAGCATGTGCTCGCCTACGTCCAGCACCCCCTCCGAAACCGATCTCCTGGTCACTAGACAAGGTACTCCATTTCGCCTCCAACTTGGTCAACGATTCATGCCCCCTCAAGGATCTGACTCAGAAAGTTATATTTTTATTTGCTCTCGCTTCGGGAGCTCGAGTCAGCGAAATAGTGGCATTATCAAGAGAAGAAGGACACATCCTGTTTACTGATTCAGGAGAAGTGACCCTCTCCCCTGATCCGACGTTTCTCGCTAAAAATGAATTACCCACCAAAAGATGGGGCCCTTGGAGAATATGCCCCCTGAAGGAGGATGTCTCTCTATGTCCAGTAGAGAGCCTCAAGGTCTATCTTCGCAGAACTTCGAACTTTGGTGGAGGCCAACTCTTCAAAGGAGAAACATCGGGCAGCGACCTGTCACTGAAACAATTAAGAGCGAAAATCACCTACTTCATTCGCAGAGCGGATCCGAACAGTACACCCGCTGGTCATGATCCTAGAAAAGTGGCATCTTCTCTGAATTTCTTTCAGAGCATGGACTTTGAAAGCCTTAAAAACTTCACGGGCTGGAAGTCCTCGCGAGTTTTCTTTAAACACTATGCGAAACAAGTGCACGAAGTCAAACATTTTGTGGTAGCCGCAGGTAGTGTTATGAAACCTGCACCTAACTCTGCGTAGAACAGTGAGTTACTTGGGACTCTAACTCTTCGGGTGCCTATGTTGACCCTCGAGCAATTCATAGTGATGTCGAAAAACACTTAGTGCTTTTATAACTGTTCTTATCCCAGGTGAAATGTCATAGTGTCACACAAGTGCCGCATGCCTTGAGCATGATGTGTTTTATTTAAAGACTTGCGTTCCTCGAGAACGAGTACCTACTAATACCCTGAAATTCCTTTTCAGATTCAATTGCAAGCCTTTATTTCTATGTACATTATTATTACTGTAAATGAACTTTACTTTTGCTGTAAATTATTTAATTTCTGCATTGTGAAATAAAATTTCTATTTTATTACTTATGCGTCTCTATCAGCTCCTACTTACTATGAAATACATACCTGTCATAGTTTTATTTATTCCTCCTTTCTTATGGTTATGAAGAATTTAAGATGTTTAATCCTAAATTATATTCACCCTGACTAAGTAAGGTTCCTACACGAATACTTACTTCTGATAACCAAGAGATGAACTCTACACAGTGCCCAACCACCACTGGTCTAATTTCAGAATGTTCCTATACAAATACCAAACATTCCGCTTCATCTCTAAGTTCTTTAAGTTCTTCTCTCAGGATGAATAGCCCTTCAATACCACTTTGACGTCGGCATAGCCCATGGGAACTTCACTGCCAAGGGGGGCAGGATACTTCGTCCCTATGGTTCTTTATCTAAGATTACTTTGCTGTTTTGTCAATGCCTAGGCACTTAATACTGGGGGAAAATCTACCACGATACATTGATTCTCTGGTACTCTTCCATCAGGACGCCATGGCTTGAGCCCAAAAAACGGATTTTGAGCGAAGCGAAAAATCTATTTTTGGGTGAGATAGCCATGGCGTCCTGATGGACCCTCCCTACTACTTCGTCCAGTTTTGTTCCCACCCTGTGCTACTGTATCATGGTGATGGGCAGCAACTGGCTTCAGGATGAAGACGGGCGTGACGTCATTAGAGCAATGGCGTCCGTTTGTTTACGTCTCGAGTATCAGTAGTAGCCACGAGTGAGATTAGCTGTGGAACGGCTCCCAGCTATTCTCTACTCTTACACACCGAAGCATTAACTCTGTTCGGGGTGAAGATAGCTATGTGGCGCGTTTAGACATGCGTCCCCTGTTGAAATTACGATGTCTTAAAGGGAAACCTTTGAGATACTCGCTCCAGAAGTTAGAATTCTGTGATAACCTGTGGTTAAATTCTCTGGGAATATCTTAGTAGTCTTATACCCAAGGAAGCTACCAGAAAGGAACCTTCCATCAGGACGCCATGGCTATCTCACCCAAAAATAGATTTTTCGCTTCGCTCAAAATCCGTTATATGGTCAGTCTCTAGGGCATTATCCTGCTTGATAGGGCAATGACACTGTCCCTCGCCTCTGCCATTCGTGAGCGGCCTTTTAAACTTGAAAAATACAGTACCACCATTGACGAACTAGCGTTGCTAGAGATTTCAATTGTTAATGATTTCTGAACTCTAGTTCCCTCATTACCTATAAGTTTGAACTTTTCAAGTTTGAACTTTTCAAGTTGGAACAATTCAAGAAATTATAAAGCTTATGAATTAGAATCGAAGAGATGACATTTAATACTAAAGATGTCATAAATTATGGCCATCTTAAAGTTTAATATGTTTGTAACGAAACTATTCAAATTCGACAATAGATAAAGGAGAAATATTTCGTTCATGAAGATTCTGAAGACTTTCTTGTTCTCTAGAATATTGGAACTTAGATATATGTCTACTATAGGCTCTAGAGCTTTTAAATGTGCAGCCCCGAGACTATACAATAATCTCCTATTAGACATTGGAAAGACTGAAGATATTAAGACTTTCAAGAGGAAACTGTAGACTTTGTTCTCTAGAATATTGGAACCTAGATATATGGTTAATGTAGGCTCTAGAGCCTTTAAATATACAATACAATAATCTCCCATTAGACATTGGAAAGACTGAAGCTATTAAGGCTTTCAACAGGAAACTGGAGACTTCCTGGTGCTACTGTTGCGTGATTCCTACCCTCATTTCGTGTTCCTACCTTAATATGGGGGATTCAAATCTACTATAGTCTTGATTCCTACCAAGCAAACAACCAAGTAATGTAATATTCCCCTTCCAAGGTGTTATTACAAGAGTAACACCTCAATTAAGCGTTACCAAAGCAACTAAACAAGAAACACCGTAAACGAAACGACCATTTTACCTAACCTAATCAGAACCGAACCTAACCTAACCTAGCCTAACCTAACCTAGCCTAGCCTAACCTAACCTAGCCTAGCCTAACCTAACCTAGCCTAGCCTAACCTAACCTAACCTAGCCTAGCCTAGCCTAACCTAGCCTAGCCTAGCCTAACCTAACCTAAAGTGCGTTTAATGAATTTTCAGCATGTTTCATAGAATAGAATAGATCAAAATAGTGTCAACAAGTATGTTTAATCTATACTCCTTTGGTAGGAATCACCTCATACCCGAAAATTAGGGTAGGAATCACACTATAGTAGAATCCTGATGGTAGGAATCACACTATAGCAGCACCGACTTTCTTGTTCTGCGAGTGCTTCGATAGTGCCCATTTCACCATAAACGAGCAATACCCCGTGCTAAATGTCGAATACTTATAAACTTACTTTACTTTGACGCCTGTTTTTCCCGTCCTATACAGCAGGAGAACTCTACTCTCTAAAGGACCTCCACTGTCGTTTTACCTTGTTCGTTTAGTTATAGCAGTTGAACAGTCGACATTCACCAATTGATATGATTCCAATAACTCACTAAATGCTAAAGCATCAGGATTTGATTCGTCATCCATCCAAAAAATGAAGTCTCCTCAAATAACTAAATTTTCTCTATGATAATCATCTCAATGAGATCACTGAATACCCAAGATCCTGGAGAGAGAGAGAGAGAGAGAGAGAGAGAGAGAGAGAGAGAGAGAGAGAGAGAGAGAGAGAGAGAGAGAGAGAGAGAGAGGGTTCCCCTACTGTATAGGACCAGAAAAACAGCCCTTAAAGTTAAAAGTAAATTATAAACACCAGTCTTACTTAATTTGCATACTTATACATACATGAGAGGAACTCATATTATGAGCTGGCTATTCACCACTTCAATGCACATATGAAAACAAACAAAATATCTGATTAACTGGTTATGCAAAATACCTAAGAATATATACGATAGGCTGAACGTGTAGGTCCTGTAGGAAATAGGGTTTCTCTTAATGATAGGATCAGAAAAACGGTAACCCTTAAAGGAGGGAAATAGTTATCCACACATACACCGAATAGTCTGGCCTATTCTTTACAGATTCTACTCTGTTCTCGTACACCTGACAACAATGAGATTACCAAACAATCCTTCTTCACCCAAGGGGTTAACTACTGCACTGCATTTGTTCAGTGGCTATTTTCCTCTTGATAATGGTAGAAGAGAGACTTTAGCTATGGTAAGCAGCTCTTCTAGGAGGCCACTCCAAAATCAAACCATTGTTCTCTAGTCTTGGGTAGTGCCATAGCCTCTGTACTATGGTCTTCCACTGTCTTGGGTTAGTGTTCTCTTGCTTGAGGGTACACTCGGGCACACTATTCTATCTAATTTCTCTTCCTCTTTTGTTAAATTTTGAATAGTTTATATAGAAAATATTTATTTTAATGTTGTAACATTAAAATATTAAATTTTCCATGTTTCTTTTCCTCACTGGGCTATGTTCCCTCTCCACCCAAGCTAGGACCAGGAAGGGCCAGGCATTGGCTGCTGATGACAACAGATAGACCTATAGGCTCCCCCCAGCCTTAGCTCACAAGAATGGTAAGGTCGCAGACACTAATGGCACTAACGAGACTGAGCGGGACTCGAACCCCCGTCTGGCTAACGCCAGGCAGAGACGTTACCAATCAGGCCACAACAACCGGTCGAATTACCCGAGTGACACTAAAAGGTGGCCGCTATACGGTTGTCATAAAGTGAAATTCACATTAATGGACCTTAATTAAACGTAACTTTCAAAATAATAGAAATTTTCAGATTAAAAGAAAAATTATCGATATTTTAAAACATCCTAAAACTTGAGAGAAAAAGGCTAAAATATTTCTCGCTAATGAATAAAGCTATAACAGTAATTTTAATAATCATTTTGATAAAAAAATAAATCTGGTTCAATGAATCTAAAACTAACAGAGAGAGAGAGAGAGAGAGAGAGAGAGAGAGAGAGAGAGAGAGAGAGAGAGGGGGGGGGGGGGTTGGGGTGGCTGACACTCGCCCCGAAGACCAACGAAATTGTTAATGGAGACTCCTGGAGTATTTGCATTTGTCTACTATTTCTATTAAAATGTATAGTTGTATAAACTCAATATCCCTTTGTTAACGTGTTGGCATTCATATAGTGTATGAACAGTATGTGTATGTGTGTATGTATGTATGTATGTATTTGTATATATATATGAATATATGCATAAATAAAATATACATATATATATATATATATGCATATAAATAAAATATACATACATATATATATATATATGCATATAGATAAAATATATATATATATATATATATATATATATATATATATATATATATATATATATATATATATATATATATATTTACATATGTAGGCCTATATTACATATATATATATATACACACACACATATATATATATATATATATATATATATATATATATATATATATATATATATATATATATATTCCAGACCTATCATCTGACATTTACGGAGCCTACTTGAACGAGAAAATAGGTAAAATGTATATATTTCATAGATAGCCATTTGGTTTGCACTATTAAAAACGTCACTTTACATAAACGTAAAACGAGTATATTTAAAACTTTGACTTACGTCTGGATACTTCCTACGTAATTATTATTATTATTATTATTATTATTATTACTTGCTAAGCTACCACCCTAGATGGAAAAGCAGGATGCTATAAACCCAGAGGCTCCAACAGGGAAAATAGCCCAGCGAGGAAAAGAAACACAATAGAATTAATTAACAATTTAAAATGAAATATTCTAAGAACAGTAAAACATTAAAATAAATATTTCATATATAAACTATAAAAAACTTTAAGAAAATAAACTGAAGAGAAATAAGATAGAATAGTATGCCTGAGTGTACCCTCAAGCAAGAGAACTCTAATCCAAAACAGTGGAAGACCATGGTACAGAGGCTATGTCACTACGCCATGTAGAGAACTTAATTATAATTACAAACCAACTATATGAATCAATTATCGATTAGCGCTGTAATTTCAATTCTCGATTCTACCTTAATTAATATGAACCAACATCGTCCTCGGCAAAAAAAAAAAAAAAAAAAAAAAAAAAAAAAAAAAAAAAAAAAAATAGTTTGAAACAAGGAATGGCTGACAAACTTTCGAGAGATCACGGCCTAACAGTTTTGGCAAGCAAACTATAAATTTCAATGTTTCCAAACATTTCCATGGCTAAAAATAATGTTTAATCGAAGCTTTACCATTTATAAAATCAAGAACATTAACCTAACATAACGAAAAATTAAGTAAATTATAATATTTTACCACTAGCTCACCTTAACCACTTTCCGTCTTCAACTACAGAACTGGAGTGAGAAACAGTGTTACCAGTTAGGGGTAGTCTAAAAATCCCCAAATCTCAATGAAAAAAATCCCCAAAACAACACAAAATTCCCCATTTCCACAGATATATTTCCTTCTGATCATGTAGGCTTTTCCTTCTGATCATGTAGGCTTTACTTATATAGAAATTATTCACTATAGGCCTACTTCTCATAAGTGCGAGTAAACTAATTGCAGCAATATAAAAAGTTTCTTCTTCATAGACATTTGCACAGAATACCCCCTTTCAGACACCAAAAATTCCCAAATCTAGGAATAAATCCCCAAATCTAGGGATAATTCCCCATACGTGGCAACACTGGTGAGAAATGATAAGGTTGGAAGTGGTGCTTTGGCCAATCAGAGGCCTCCACTTAACCAGACATTCTATTGCCTACTCTTATTGGCTAAAAGGCTTCGTAATCTGCCAAGAGGTTCTGGAAGCGCTACTCCTATTGGCTGGTGGGATTAAGAGACAATTTTCGGGATTTTTTAAAAGCTATAATTTCTTGCATTAGAGTCTACTTATAATAAGGTTGGATAATTTGTAAGCTAATAAATTAATAAATTGAAATTCAATACATATAATACATCCTGCTTTTCCAACTAGGGTTGTAGCTTAGCAAGTATTATGATAATACAGTACAGGCAATTATATTCTACGGAGAAAACTAGATGCAGTATTGTAAATATGATTTACTGGCAATAGTGGACGACAGGCGAGGCTGTTTACCTAGTCCTATGACACAAATATTACTCATTACAGGACGTTGAAGATCAGTTTGCTCTCTATATATTTTAGTATATGAAAGCGAATTATATTAAGGGCTGTTTTTACGTATACAGCAAGAGGAACCCCACTCTCTACAGGACCTACAGTCATTTTACTTTGTTCGTTCAAAATATTATTTAATATCACGTATTGTTCATTTACTATTAAATCGTCACTTTCAAAGGCCTTACAGAATAAGAAAAACAGGCTTGCTTAAGTCCTTTTATAGTTTATAAATTTAATATGTTGTAATGTTAATGCTGTTAATGTTTTTAAAGTATTTCATCTTAATTTTAATTACTTATATCGTTTATTTATTTCCTTATTCCTTTCCTCACTGGGCTATTTTTCTTTGTTGGAGCCCTTGGGCTTATGGCATCTTGCTTTTCCAACTAGGGTTGTAGCCTAGCTAGTAATAATAATAATAATAATAATAACTATAATAATAATAATAATAATTTCAAATTAACCTTTATCTGGTGTAGGTCATTGATATAAGCCAATTCAAATATAGTAAGAAATTTTCTTTAACCTACCATGATTCTGCTACCAACATATGAAAAATAATAGAATAATAATTAAAGTCTCAATAAAAAAAAAAAAAAAAAAAAAAAAAAAAAAAAAAAAAAAAAAAAAAAAAAAAAAAAACGGAAATAATTCCAATACTCAAATCGTATCTCGGTTTTAAAACATTAAACGTTCACCTATTGGGCCAACTATACTGTAGACCATTTACAGTAAGCAAACACTTAACAACAAAAATAAACCTTATTATAAACAAGACAATTATTGCAAGATGAGCAACACATTCAGATAGCTTGCATCACCTGGAAACACAGACATGATTCAATATAAACACGTACTTTAGAATTTGGTTCCTAAACAGTTATTTCAAGTAAAGAATAACACTACTGAAAGGTGTCACAGTTACCTACATTCTGCAACTGTGGAAGTTTTATTCCAGCTGTTACCAAGTTGTGGAATGATCTTCCTAATCGTGTGGTTGAATCAGTAGAACTTCAAAAGTTCAAAGTTGGAGCAAATGTTTTCATGTTGACCAGGCGGACATGAGTCTTTTTATAGTTTATTTATGACATATTTGTTTTTGATGTTGTTAATAGTTTATATATGACAGGTCTGTTTCGACGTTGTTACTTATTTTAGAATGATTTATTGTTAATTTGTTCTCTTCATTTATTTATTTCCTTATTTCCTTTCCTCACTGGGCTATTTTTCCCTGTTGGAGCCCCTGGGCTTATAGCATCCTGGTTTTTCAATTAGGGTTGTAGTTTAGCTAATAATAATAATAATAATAATAATAATAATAATAATAACAACAACAACAATAACCTCAACAACAACATCAACAACAACAACAGCAGCCTCAACAACAACAACCTCAACAACAACAACAACAATAACCTCAACAACAACAACAACAACAATAACATCAACAACAACCTCAACAACAACAACAACAATAACCTCAACAACAACAACAACCTATCTTATTCTCGCAAGTATATTGTATTTTGGCAAAAAAAACTTGATGGTGTTCATCCAATTCTGTATATCTTTCTAACAAATAAGCATCATTCAACTTACCTACGCTTGTTTGAAATGGTTAAATCATTGGTCACGAGGCTCAATACTACGCAGTACTCTAGAAGTTTTATTCCAGCTGTGACCAAGTTGTGGAATGATCTTCCTAATCGGGTAGTTGAATCAGTAGAACTTCAAAAGTTCAAAGTTGGAGCAAATGCTTTCTTGTTAAACAGGCTGACATGAGTCTTTTTATAGTTTATTTATGACATATTTGTTTTTGTTGTTGTTAATAGTTTATATATGACATGTCTGTTTTGACGTTGTTACTTATTTTAGAATGATTTATTGTTAATTTGTTCTCTTCATTTATTTATTTCCTTATTTCCTTTCCTCACTGGGCTATTTTTCCCTGTCGGAGCCCCTGGGCTTATAGCATCTAGCTTTTCCAACTAGGGTTGTAGCTTGGATAGTAATAATAATAATAATAATACCTAATCTAAGACCGGAGTGTATCCATTGTGACTTTGAACAAGCAGCTATTGGTGCAAAGCATGCAACGACATCTAGCTGCAGTCGGAGCAACCAGGCAGTACAATAATAACCCTGATTTTGCTGTAAAAGCCAAAATGATACTTGCTTTGGCTTTTGCACCCCATTGTGACCTTGACATCTACACAGAAGCACTTTCTGACTTTTGGCCTGAGGAACTCATGCCGATATTAGATTGGTTTGAATATAATTATATTGGTATCTACAATAGCCGCAGCAGACGTCGAAGGCCACCCCTGTATCCCCATGATATGTGGTCGCAATATGAAACTACTTTAAATGATGAAGATCGAACAAATATTATTATTATTATTATTTTTACTATCCAAGCTACAACCCTAATTGGAAAACCAAGATGCTATAAGCCCAGGGGCTCCAATAGGGAAAAATAGCCCAGTGAGGAAAGGAAATAAGGAAATAAATAACTGAAGAGAACAGATTAACAATAAATCATTCTAAAAAAAGTAATGTCAAAAGAGATATGTCATATATAAACTATTAACAACGTCAAAAACAAATATGTCATATATAAACTATAAAAAGACTCATGTCCGCCTGGTCAACAAAAAAGCATTTGCTCCAACTTTGAACCTTTGAAGTTCTACTGATTCAACAACCCGATTAGGAAGATCATTCCACAACTTGGTCACAGCTGGAATAAAACTTCTAGAGTACTGCGTAGTATTGAGTCTTATGATGGAGAAGGCCTGGCTATTAGAATTAACTGCCTGCCTATAGAACACATAAATGCACAGTCATTATTAGCCCATATTGATGAAATAGAACTGTTAATACTGGAAAGAAACATAGACATTCTTTGTGTAAGTGAAACCTGGTTAGATTTGGCTGTTCAAGATAAGTTCATTCATGTTAAGAATTTTCATGTATATAGGTGTGACTATGGAAAAGGGGGAGGAACATTAGTATATGTAAGAAATGATTTGAAGGTTAATAGAATATTGACAGATGTAGAGAAAGCTAATGGCGTTGAGGACGTCTGGATTAGTATACGGCATAAGAAATTACCATCTTTTATTGTTGGGTGTGTCTACCGGCATCCAAAGGCTTTGTCATCCTCTTTTGATTATCTTAACCCTTTTACCCCCAGGCTATATGGAACTTTCCAGCCCTTAACCGCCAGGGATTACTTTTTTTCAAGCACATTTTGCAGTATATATTTTTTAAATTGCTCTAACAGCCTTAATTTTCGTCATAGAGAGGTCAGGTTGGTCTCATTCTCTTGGAAAATGCCTGAAGTTTCTCAATAAATTATCAAAAATATAGAAAAAAAATTGTAAATAGCAGTTTTTTGCAAGGACGTACTGGTACGTCCATGGGGGTAAAGGGATGTGTTTTGTGAAACGTGAAACGTACCAGTACGTCCTTTAGGGGTAAAAGGGTTAAAGAAACTTTTATGAATGTATCTTTACGTAAAAAAAACCCCGTGTTCGTCTTGGGTGATCTAGATGAGGATATGCTTCTTCCTAACAACAAATTAAGTAAAATAATACATCAGCTAAATCTCTATCAAACAATAACTAAGCCAACTAGAATAACAAGCACGTCCTCGACATTATTGGATGTTGTCATTACAAACAAACAACATGTAAGGACACCGCTCCCTTCGTCGTCCAGAAAATCAACAAACTGTTTATTTATTTGAATTCTCCTTTCGCCACACCGTGGTTTCCCATGTATATGTATTCCGCTCTATCAGAGCTACATTTTGACATAAGTATTATTTCATTACATGTTTCTGTTAACTCATAATTCGTATATTTGTAAGTGTAAGAAAACACATGTATTTTGGCGGGCAATTCATTCTGATTTGGCGCCAGCGCCATCCTACCTTTCCGTCCGCACCTTGTAATATACTCCCACGCACATTTGAATAAAGTATCAGTTGATCTTGGTGACGCTTGTCTCACTGTCCTTACAAACAAATGATTGCATATTCAGATGTGATTTCCTGTCCCATTGCTGATCATGAGCTAGTAACTTTACAAATTGATATTTCTAAGCCAAGGAGAATACCTGTTCAAAGAACCTTTCGTTGTCTTAAGCATTACAGTCAGGACAGTTTTTGCTGTTCTTTATTAAATAGTTAATTCTAATAGCCAGGCCTTCTCCATCATAAGACTCAATACTACGCAGTACTCTAGAAGTTTTATTCCAGCTGTTACAAAGTTGTGGAATGATCTTCCTAATCGGGTTGTTGAATCAGTAGAACTTCAAAAGTTCAAAGTAGGAGCAAATGCATTTTTGTTGACCAGGCGGACATGAGTCTTTTTATAGTTTATATATGACATATTTGTTTTTGACGTTGTTAATAGTTTATATATGACATATCTCTTTTGACATTACTTTTTTTAGAATGATTTATTGTTAATCTGTTCTCTTCAGTTATTTATTTCCTTATTTCCTTTCCTCACTGGGCTATTTTTACCTATTGGAGCCCCTGGGCTTATAGCATCTTGGTTTTCCAATTAGGGTTGTAGCTTGGATAGTAATAATAATAATAATAAGGCTCCAGATTTTAATTGTATTCTACAAACTGATAATGTGGATGTACAGGTTAATATTTCTACCAAAACCTTTGTTTGCTGCCTGGATGAATGAGCACAATTTGTGACCCAAGAAATTAATAACCTTGAAGCGGAAAAAGCTAAAGAGGACTTACAAAAGAGAGCTAAAAGAGATATACAGGACAAAACACTACAAGATCATCACCAAAACGGAAAGAAACTGGTTAATACTTTGGGAGACTTTGTAGGGTGACGGCCAGATCCGTTTTCATTCATAGAAAATGGGAATATTATAAAGTGGGGTGGACTGTGGCCGTCATTCTAAAATCGAGTTCGTAGAAAACTGGAATATTCTGAACTGTGGCCGTCGTTCTATAAACGATTTTGGCGGGAGAAGCTAACTTAAAAAACCCACCTAACCTATGCTAAAAGCCGTATCCTTACTCCGGGGGGCTTCGCCACCCCAGACCCCCCCCCCCCCCCTTACACAAGTTTCCTTACCTACGAGTACGACGGGAGAAGCTAACTTAAAAAACCCACCTAATCTATGCTAAAAGCCGTGTCCTTACCCAGCGGACCCCCCCTTACACAACATATGTAAAATCCGTAGACCATTTCCAAACGTTTTTATTCTATACAAGATAATAGTCGGAGCGATAATAAGCAAATTAGGACGCTTGGCCGTAGCGCTACAAACTACCCAAACCTAGTAAGTCGGAACACTTTAGAGATAAATTTCGTAACTGTAATGGCAATGTGCCTAATAAATGGAAAATAATTCGTGAAATGATCCCCAAAAATAATAATGCCCTTTTACCTGATTATAATGATAAGAAGGAAAAAGAAGAAGAGTTCAACCAGAATTGAGTGGAGAAGACAACTGATTCCACTGACAGGCTGAAAGCCTACCTGGGAGTGGAAGTTAAGTGAAGTGATATATTTTTAATTTCTGATATACGAGTGAAATCTATTAGCATGTTACCCCTGAATCAGCGATCTTTTTAAAAAAAGAAAACGGTACAACTATTGATTTAGAGAAAACTATTTATAGGGTAACTATAATATATTTAACTATCACAAAAACTTTATTATTATTATTATTATTATTATTATTATTATTATTATTAGCCAAGCTACAACCCTAGTTGGAAAAGCAAGAAGCTATAAGCCCAAGGGCTCCAACAGGGAAAAATAGCCCATTGAGGAAAGGAAATAAGGAAATAAATATGTGATGAGAATAAATTAACAATATATCATTCTAAAAACAGTAACAGCATCAAAACAGATATGTCCTATATAAACTATTAACAACGTCAAAAACAGATATGTCATTAATAAACAATAAAAAGACTCATGTCAGCCTGGTCAACATAAAAACATTTGCTCCAACTTTGAACTTTTGAAATTCTACTGATTCAACTACCCGATTAGGAAGATCATTCCACAACTTGGTAACAGCTGGAATAAAACTTCTGCAAGTTAATGCCTTTACGAATATTATCTTCCATAACGTATATAATTGTACCATATAAACTGAGTAAGACTTACTTAAGCATAATAGCATTATCAACATAAACTGAAAGTAGATAGTATCTTAAAAGCAATATACTATTCTGGGTGTACCAACCGTGTGTCACACGATCATACATAATTCATGTTGTATATATTATGCTTGTGTCTTCGCTCTTCCCTCGCCCTAAAAAGAACCAGAATAAACATGTCTGCGTTTCGCCTCTGTAACATTGTCTGTCTTGTGAACATGAAAATTCCTGTTGCCTTGGGCTTTTGTATATAAAGGAGAGTGTTCTATTATAAATGAACTCAGTTGCTTTCATACTGCGTTTGAGTTCACAACCTTCTCTCGGCCGTCACACGCGGCTTACAACTTCCTTGTTGGAATGTTATCTCTAGATGAATTTGGTGGTGATGAAATAGTGACGGTGGATCCCGTGTTATCTCTAGGTGAATTTGGTGGTCATGAACTAGAGACGGTGGATCCTGTGTTATCTCTAGGTGAATTTGGTGGCAATGAAATAAGAGACGGTGGATCCCGTGTTATCTCTAGGTGAATTTGGTGGTCATGAACTAGAGACGGTGGATCCTGTGTTATCTCTAGGTGAATTTGGTGGTCATGAACTAGAGACGGTGGATCCTGTGTTATCTCTAGGTGAATTTGGTGGTCATGAACTAGAGACGGTGGATCCTGTGTTATCTCTAGGTGAATTTGGTGGTCATGAACTAGAGACGGTGGATCCTGTGTTATCTCTAGGTGAATTTGGTGGTCATGAACTAGAGACGGTGGATCCTGTGTTATCTCTAGGTGAATTTGGTGGTCATGAACTAGAGACGGTGGATCCTGTGTTATCTCTAGGTGAATTTGGTGGTCATGAACTAGAGACGGTGGATCCTGTGTTATCTCTAGATGAATTTGGTGGTCATGAAACAGAGACAGTGGATCCTATGTTATCTCTAGATGAATTTGGTGGTCATGAAATAAGAGACAGTGGATCCTATGTTATCTCTAGATGAATTTGGTGGTAATGAAATAGTGACACTGGATCCTGATTTACACAGAAGAGTGAGGACTCTTGGACATGATCTCATTTACAATGTGTCCAAAGGGAGAGTAAGAACACCAAAACAAATACCTGTAGATGTCAGGGAATTCCATAATGTTAGTAACGCCATCTATTGAATGGATTTGAAGTTACAGTATTTGCGAAGTTTCTGTTAACGATTGTGTCCTTGTATTTCCAGTTCCATAATAGACTTGGAAAAATAAATTTTCTATTTTCTTTAGTCACGTTATAATCACCTAGGAGTGGATTAACTGCCTGTGTTTATACGGAATATTGTTATATCAGTTTTTGTGAAATATTTATCCTTAAAGTTTTATGTCTTTGAAAGTGTTTAAAATTGTCTAAGTGCATATTTAATTAAGTCTTTACGAATTAAGATATTAATCATAAGTGTAGTTAAATTTCACAAGGTATGCACTTTTCACTTTTTGGAAATACTCGAACTATAATCACAGGTTCCCGCAGTTACATCGAAGCATACGTTATATAAGTGACTCTGAAACCGAAATCCAAATTGATGTGTTATTTAGCGTATGATAAATGTCATAGAGACCCATGAACAGTGACTTGTGTTATGTACTGTGTTGTAAGGTTTATTTTTCTTGAGCAATTGTTGAGGTATTGATTCTTAACAAGACATTTGGTGATTTATTATTTTTGTAATTGATATTAAAAGGGTGTCAGACAGATAAGTTAAAATTTTTGTTGTTCGTTATTTATTTCCTTATTTCAATATTATATCTTGTAATTTCATAATCCATAGTGGTGTTAATATATTAAAATTTGTAATTAAACTTTATTTCTAAATTTCTGAATTTGTTTTACCATACCTAATCACAAATAAGCAGTGCTATCTTTACCAGGGTAAAATGTCTTAAGGAATTCCCTGACACTAGATATGACCATTTGAACAGATTAAATTTTGTCCTTACAATTTCTTATAATGAGGTACTTAAGTTAGAATCTGCATTCTCGCAGAAACAGGTAAAAAAAAGAGAAAGTTTGGGTATTATTGTCAAGTAATATCATGTCAAATGTGTTCACAACTTTCTGCTGGGACAATAATGATCTGAGTAAACTCTCAGTGGCAGTAAAACAACCCACTGAAGAAATGGCATCCCCATACAATGCACAGTTCACACTTGTGAACCTTCACCAGATCCAGCTGATGCCAGTGATGAGTAGCAAGTAATAGCAAGTAATAGGTAGTAGGTTGGCCAGGGCACCAGCCATCCGTTGAGAAACTACCGCTAGAGAGTTATGGGGTCCTTTGACTGGCCAGACAGTACTACATTGGATCTTTCTCTCTGGTTCATTTTCCTTTAGCCTACACATACACTGAATAGTCTGGCCTATACTTTATATATTTTCCTCTGTCCTCGTACACCTAACAACACTGAGACTAGCAAGCAATTCTTTCTGGCTCAAGGGGTTAACTACTGCAATTTAATTGTTCAGTGGCCACTTTCCTCTTGGTAAGGGTAGAAGAGACTCTTTAGCTATGGTAAGCAGCTCTTCTAGGAGAAGGCCACTCCAAAAAAAAAAACCATTGTTTTCTGGTCTTGGATAGTGCCATAGCCTCTGTACCATGGTCTTTCACTGTCTTGGGTTAGAGTTCTGCTTGAGGGTACACTCGGGCACACTATTCTATATTATTTTTCTTCCTCTTGTTTTTGTAGTTTTTTTTTTAGTTTATATATGAAATATTTGTTTAATACTGTTACTGTTCTTAAAATATTTTATCTTAATACTTAATTACTTTTCGTTTCCTTATTTCCTTTCCTTACTGGGCTATTTTCCCTGTTGGAGCCCTCGGGCTTATAGCATCCTGTTTTTCCAACTAGGATTGTAAGGTTAGCTAATAATAATAATACTAATAATAATAATAATGAAAAATAATAATAATAATAATAAATAATAATAAATAATAAAAATAATTAATAATAATAATAATAAATAATAATAATAATAAATAATAATAATAAAAAAATAATAATAAATAATAATAAATGATAATAAATGATAATAATAAATAATAATAATAAATAATAATAATAATAAATAATAATAATAATAATAAATAATAATAATAATAATAATAAATAATAATAATAATAATAATAAATAATAATAAATATTAATAATAAATAATAATAATTAATAATAATAAATAATAATAATAAATAATAAATAATAATAATAATAATAATAATAATAATAATAATAATAAATAATAAATAATAAATAATAAATAATAATAAATAATAAATAATAATAGATAATAAAGAATTAATGATAATAAAGAATTAATGATAATAAAGAATTAATGATAATAAAGAATTAATGATAATAAAGAATTAATGATAATAAAGAATTAATGATAATAAAGAATTAATGATAATAAAGAATTAATGATAATAAAGAATTAATGATAATAAAGAATTAATGATAATAAAGAATTAATGATAATAAAGAATTAATGATAATAAAGAATTAATGATAATAAAGAATTAATGATAATAAAGAATTAATGATAATAAAGAATTAATGATAATAAAGAATTAATGATAATTAATAATAATTAATGATAATTAATAATAATTAATAATAATTAATAATAATTAATAATAATTAATAATAATTAATAATAATTAATAATAATAGTTTCTACAATGTGGTATTTCTTGTATTTAGAATTTTGTTATGAATGTTAGCAGTATTAGATATCTCTTTCAGTATAGTTTTTAGTTAGAACTTCCTTTCGGTTCAGAAGATAAAGGAGATGAACTTCCAGTAGTTATGTTGTTAATAATATTAACATCATGTACCGATGGCTTTATTCTGCCTTCATTAACTGACCTGTGAATATATTCTTTCCACTATGAAGTTTTATTATTATTATTATTATTATTATTATTATTATTATTATTATTATTATTATTATTATTATTATTATTATTATTACTAGCCAAGCTAAAACCCTAGTTGGAAAAGCAAGATGCTATAAGCCCAAGGGCTCCAACAGGGAAAAATAGCCCAGTGAGGAAAGGAAATAAGGAAATAAATAAATGATGAGAACAAATTAACAATAAATCATTCTAAAAACAGTAACAACCTCAAAATAGATATGTCATTTATAAACAATAAAAAGACTCATGTCCGCTTGGTCAACATAAAAACATTTGCTGCAACTTTGAACTTTTGAAGTTCTAATGATTCAACTACCTGATTAGGAAGATCATTCCACAACTTGGTAACAGCTGGAATAAAACTTCTAGAATACTGTGTAGTATTGAGCCTCATGATGGAGAAGGCCTGGCTATTAGAATTAACTGCCTGCCTAGTATTACGAACAGGATGGAATTATCCAGGGAGATTTGAATGTAAAGGATGGTCAGAGGTATGAAAAATCTTATGCAACATGCATAATGAACTAATTGAACTACGGTGCCAAAGATTAATATCTAGATCAGGAATAAGAAATTTAATAGACCGTAAGTTTCTGTCCAACAAATTAAGATGAGAATCAGCAGCTGAACACCAGACAGGAGAACAATACTCAAAACAAGGTAGAATGAAAGAATTAAAACACTTCTTTAGAATAGATTGATCACCGAAAATCTTAAAAAAGACTTTCTCAATAAGCCAATTCTTTGTGTAATTGAAGAAGACAGACCTAATGTGTTTCTCAAAAGTAAATTTGCTGTCGAGAATCACACCTAAAATTTTAAGTCATACAAATTTAAAGAAACATTATCAATACTGAGATCCGGATGTTGAGGAGCCACCGTCCTTGACCTACTTACAATCATACTTTGAGTTTTGTTAGGATTCAACTTCATACCCCATAATTTGCACCATGCACTAATTTTAGCTAAATCTCTATTAAGGGATTCACCAACCCCAGATCTACATTCAGGGGATGGAATTGATGCAAAGAAAGTAGCATCATCTGCATATGCAACAAGCTTGTTTTCTAGGCCAAACCACATGTCATGTGTATATAGTATGAAAAGTAATGGGCCAAGAACACTACCCTATGGAACACCGGATATCACATTCCTATACTCACTATGGTGCCCATCAACAACTCCTCTTTGAGATCTATTACTTAAAAAATCAATAATAATGCTAAGAAATTCGTCTTGTGGAATATACTTCTAATTGAAATGACATTTTTTCCTTGTGAAAATTTATTATTATTATTATTATTATTATTATTATTATTATTATTATTATTATTATTAATTGCTAAGCTACAACCCTAGTTGGAAACGCAGAATGCTATATGAGCTCCAACGAAAATAGCCCAGTGAGGAAAGGAAACAAGGAAAAACAAAATTTTAAGAACAGTAACAATATTAAAATAAATATCTCCTATATAACCTATAAAAACTTTAACAAAACAAGCGGAAGAGAAATTAGATAGAATAGTGTGCCCGAGTGTACCCTCAAGCAAGAGAACTCTAACCCGAGACAGTGGAAGACCATGGTACAGAGGCTATGGCACTACATTGAAATAATCTATCTGTCAGTGTACATGGATGAATATATATTATTAATTTGCCTATAGTTAAATTGAAATAAGCAGTTGATATGCTATAGCTAATTTTTAATGCAATCCAAATAATTTGAATTTATTACGAATTGAAAATTAAGACCAGTCCTTCTATCTATCAAAATTTTAGCAAATTTCTAATTTTGTAACTATACATTAGCATGAGCTATCATACATATCTATTAATAATAATTTTTTAAAGTATATTTGTTTCTTGAAAACACCAATAAAAAACACAACGAATTTTATGTTATGATATTAATATGTAACATCAAAATCATTTCCTCTGCCTCATTCATATCCTCCTGGTGGTCATAAAGTGACTGCTATGATAATGATGATAATGAGGATATGAATGAGGAAGAAGAAATGATGGTGATGTTACATATTATTATCATCATAACATAACCCTTTTACCCCCAATGGACATACTGGTACGTTTCACAAAACTCATCCCTTTACCCCCAAGGACGTACCGGTACGTCCTTGCAAAAAACTGTTTTTTTACATTTTTTGCATATTTTTGATAACTTTATGAGAAACTTCAGGCATTTCCCAAAATAATGAGACCAACCTGACCTCTCTATGACGAAAATTAATGCTGTTAGAGCAATTTAAAAAATATATTTCAAAATGTGCTTGAAAAAAAAAAGCCTGGGGGTTAAGGGTTGGAAAGTTCCAAATAGCATTGGGGGTAAAAGGGATAAAATCCGTTGTGTTTGTTATTACTGTTTTCAAGTAACATGAGAATGTTGAGATGGATGTGTGGGGTGACAAGAAGAGATAAGATACGGAATGAGGTAATTAGGGGTACCACAGGAGTTAGAAAACTATCAGATAAGATCCAAGAAAGTAGACTGAGGTGGTATGGTCATGTCATGAGAAGAGATGAACAGTATATTGGGAGGAGAGTGATGGAAATGGAGGTACAGGGAACGAGAAGGAGAGGGAGACCGAAGCGAAGGTGGATGGACTGTATCAAAGGATGACCTTCGATCAAAGGGATTAACCGGTGATGAAGTGTGGGACAGAGGTAGATGGAAAACGCTGGCCAGAAACATCGACCCCACATAAAAGTGGGGAAAGATGTAGACAAAGAAGAAGAAGAAGTACTGATATTGCATGAACGTCTCACTTACCTCTGATGTCTACATTTAGGCCTTACATAATAAGACATTGTAAACAGTACTATCAGAAAACCACCAATTCATTCACTAACAGAAGCTTTCAAGAAATGGTTTACACCTCAAGAAAAAAACTTAAAGTTCTCATATTAAATTTCTGATGGTAAATTAAACTTTTTAATACAATAAGAAATGAGTATTTTCTGCAAAAGGATAAGGAAGGATTATAGGGGCCAAAATACACTAATTTCATGAATTTATAGAAGTAGAAAGCGGAAACTGGTTCTAGGAATTAAAATCAAATAATAATGATAATATCCAAAAATTCTCATAGCAACGTGATATACAAGTAATCTTCGATTTTTCTTGGGAAGACGATAAGAAATTGTGTGAGCATGTAGGTGTATGAGAGAGAGAGAGAGAGAGAGAGAGAGAGAGAGAGAGAGAGAGAGAGAGAGAGAGAGAGAGAGAGAGAGGAGCTGAGCTAGAGGGGCACTACACAGGGAAGGAAGAAGTAAAAGATATGAGAAAGAGAGAGAGAGAGAGAGAGAGAGAGAGAGAGAGAGAGAGAGAGAGAGAGAGAGAGAGAGAGAGAGAGAGAGAGAGAGAGAGCTGAGCGAGAGGGGCACTACACAGGGAAGGAAGAAGTAAAAGATATGAGAGAGAGAGAGAGAGAGAGAGAGAGAGAGAGAGAGAGAGAGAGAGAGAGAGAGAGAGAGAGAGAGAGAGGAGCTGAGCCAGAGGGGCACTACACAGGGAAGGAAGAAGTAGAAGATGAGAGAGAGAGAGAGAGAGAGAGAGAGAGAGAGAGAGAGAGAGAGAGAGAGAGAGAAGGAGATGAG
>NC_090749.1:100359920-100367420 GCF_036898095.1 Palaemon carinicauda | reverse complement strand
AGATGAAGTGGAAAAATCGTAGTGCTTCTTAAAAGATGAAATTAAAAAGTCGTAGTGCTTCTCACAAAATGCAGCGGATAATTCGTAGTGCTTCTCACAAGATGAAGTGGAAAAATCGTAGTGCTTCTTAAAAGATGAAATTAAAAAGTCGTAGTGCTTCTCACAAAATGCAGCGGATAATTCGTAGTGCTTCTCACAAGATGAAGTGGAAAAATCGTAGTGCTTCTTAAAAGATGAAATTAAAAAGTCGTAGTGCTTCTCACAAAATGCAGCGGATAATTCGTAGTGCTTCTCACAAGATGAAGTGGAAAAATCCTAGTGCTTCTTAAAAGATGAAATTAAAAAGTCGTAGTGCTTCTCACAAAATGCAGCGGATAATTCGTAGTGCTTCTCACAAGATGAAGTGGAAAAATCGTAGTGCTTCTTAAAAGATGAAATTAAAAAGTCGTAGTGCTTCTCACAAAATGCAGCGGATAATTCGTAGTGATTCTCACAAGATGAAGTGGGGAAAGTCGTAGTGCTTCTTACAAGATGAAGTGAAATATATTTAGTGCCTCTCACAAGATGAAGTGGATAATTCGTAGTGCTTCTCACTCACACAAGATGAAGTGGAAAAGTCGTAGTGCTTCTCACAAGATAAAGTGGAAAACTCTTTGTGTTTTCACAAAATGAAGTGGAAAATTCATAGTGCTTCTCACAAGATGAAACAGCAAAGTTGCAGTTTTCACAAAATGAGATGGAAAAGTCGTAGTGTTTCTCAGTCTTGTATAAGATGAGACTGAATATTTGTATTGTTTCTTAGTTTGACACAAAAGGAGATGAATTATTCGTATTGGCCACTAGTCTTCAAAGATATGAAATGAGCAATTCGTAGTTTTATAACAAGATGAGATGGACAAATTCGTAGTGTTTCTCAGTCTTGTATAAGATGAGACTAAATATTTGTATTGTTTCTTGGTTTGGCACAAGAAAAGATGAAATGTTCGTGTTGATCTTTAGTTTTCCACGATGTAAAATGGAAAAAATCTCTGTGATTTCACAAGGTGATATGAAAAATTCGTAGTGATTCTCAGTTTTACCCAAAATGAAGAAAATGGACCATTTGTCTTGTGTCTCATTTCTATAATAAGATTGTGTCGAAATTTCGCCTTGTAACTGAGTTATAGGATGAAAAGTGGATAGAAAATTGGTATGGGCTCTCAGTTTTCAATAAAATACGATGGAAAATTAGTAGTGCTTCTCAGTTCTGAATTATTTTTGGAGGAGGCTAAATTCGTACTGTTTCTCAGATTGGGATAAAATACTTCAGAAAATCATGATCAATATTAAATAAAAATTTAATTCTTTAATATTGGATAAAAAAAAATTGTCATTTGATGAACCCAAAAGAAAAATTAGCTTGTTTTTTTTTATTTATATTATAAAATGTATTGAAAAATTCCTTAAATTTTTTTTGGAAAAGTAAATACAGGTCATTTTAAAATGTTTGTGGTTAAAAAGACTAAAAAAAAGTTTATTTTTATTGATCGATATTTTTTTAATAATATATATTTTTTTTCATATTTATCTTATGTTTTTCAGTAACAAGAATTATCTTTGGCTTATAAGTTTATCAGGAGTATTATTACCTTATATCCAGGCAATGGATATAAGCAGCTTAAAACTAAATAGAGTTATATCCAATCTAGGATATAAACGTTTCAAGAATTTACAAATTATGAATGCATTGATTTTTCGAAGTGATATCACTCTACTTTTGAACTCGAAAAACTATGGATATAAATAAAGAAGTTTTCCTATAAAATCATGCGTTTCTGTTCTTCTTGTTTTTTTTGTTCTTCTTCTACTTTTTCTTCTTCTTCTTCTTCCTCTTGTTATTGTTCTTCTTGTTTTTTTTCTTGCTCTCCTTCTTGTTCTTCTTGATCTTGTTCTTGTTCTTCTTGATCTTCTTCTTGTTTTTCTTCTTCTTCTTCTTCTTGCTGTTGTTGTTGTTCTTCTTCCTTTTCTTCTTCTTCTTCTTCTTCTTCTTGCTGTTGTTGTTGTTCTTCTTCCTTTTCTTCTTCTTCTTCTTCTTCTTCTTGCTGTTGTTGTTGTTGTTGTTCTTCTTCTTCTTCTTCTTGTTGTTGCTGTCGTTGTTCTTCTTCGTCTCCTTGTTGTTGTTGTTGTTGTTCTTCTTCTTCTTCTTCCCACCGTTATCCCTTACATTAAGGGGTCGGTTGCCTTATGACGTTTCTAATAGCACCAGCCATGGTTTATGATTTAGCAGAGAATTCTTGCGAGCGTATTCCCTTGCAATCATCAGTCACAGTTATAACCAGTTAGCCCAACCTTTGATTTAATAGTCTAACTGCAAGGCAGCAGTTTGCACAGTTCCTGGTGATGTTACTGGCAGTTTGCCTTTTAGCCTTTTGCTAAAAAGCAACACTACAAGGCAGTAGCTGTCCTTTTAGTCCCTTTCTATGGCACAAAGGGCATACCACGGCAGCAATCTGACGCCCCTATAAATGTTTAAAGGTTTAAAGGCCGCTCATGAATGGCAGAGGCATTACATTGATGTATCGTGCAGTACAACGCCCTAGAGATTGACCATATATGCATATGAACAGTACCCAAGCCCCCTCTCCACCCAAGCCAGGACCAGGGAGGGCCAGGCAATGGCTGCTGATGACTCAGCAGACAGACCTGTAGGCTCCACGAACACCCAACCCCCATCTTTTGCTTACAAGGTTAGTGAGGTTGCAGCGACCGAAGGAACTAACGAGTTTGAGAGGGACTCGAACACCAGCCTGGCGATCACCACAACCCTTATGAATGCAATTAATGTGATCCGATTGTAATTTGAAATTTTATTTTTTATTTTTTTATTAATAAATATTTTCTTTATCTTATATTTTATGATATATTTTCCTGGGATTTGACTATGATTTTGTATCTATGATTATTATTATTATTATTATTATTATTATTATTATTATTGTGTATCGTCATTGCCAACGAATTAACATATTTTGGGAGAATTTAAGATCATTATAAGGAACCTTTGGGACCCAAAAACATCAAAAAGATATTATATTATGGCAAATATATTTGATGTGTACACATTTCGAATGATAACAAGCATTAGCTGCTATAGTTCAGCTGCAAATGATTGAAACTTGTCTCTGGTTAGCGGTGTTGCCACGTCTCTCATTTCAACAGAAAGGTTTCAATCCAAGGTCGCTTGGTATTTACATAGATTTGGCAACATTGCTGAAAAATGCCAAATCTAATTTATTATTCCCGTTTTCTATGGAAAGAAATAAAATGCCAAATCTAATTTTTTATTCTCGTTTTCTATGGAAAGAAAATAAGATAAGTTATCATTAGAAAATGTGTCAATGTTTATCAAGTACATTATGTTTCTCTGCATTATTATTATTATCATTATTATTATTATTATTATTATTATTATTATTTGGTAAGCTACAACCCTAGTTGGAAAAGCAGGATGCTGTAAGCCCGGTGACCCCAACAGGGAAAATAGCCCAGTGAGGAAATGAAACAAGGAAAAATAAAATAATTTAAGAACAGTAAAAACATTAAAACAAATATTTCCTTTATAACTATAAAAATCATAACAAAACAAGAGAAGAGAAATAAGATAGAATAGTGTACCCGAGTGTACCCTCAAGCAAGAGAACTTTAAACCAAGACAATGGAAGACCATGGTACAGAGGGTATGGCACTACCCAAAACTAGAGAACAATGATTAGACTTTGGTGGAAATTCTATATATATATATAAAATATATATATATATATATATATATATATATATATATATATATATATATATATATATATTATATATATATATATATATATATATATATATTTATATATATATAGAAACCCATCACTCTATATAAGATTAGATAATGAAGGTTAAATATTCACTACTAGTTTACGCAACATGTAAAAAATTACTGACTTATATTCAAGAGATATGGTAGTACATACATCCCCTTCTTACCAGGGCTTGACTACTCCCTCTCTCCCGTACCCGAGGGACGGGGAGAGCTGAGCGAGACCGATATACTGTATATAAATATATATATATATATATATATATATATATATATATATATATATATATATTTATATATATACATATATATATATATATATATATATATACACGTATATATATGTATATATATATATACATATATATATATATATATATATATATATATATATATATATATATATATATATATATATCAAAGACGGAGTCACTATAACCTCAGTTTCAACTTTGTCCAGGTTCGAATCCTTGGCCGACCTAAAGCTATTAACATTAGGTTAATTCCCTCTTTGGGTCTCTGGTTCCGAGGCAGATCAAATTATATATTTATATATATATATATATATATATATATATATATATATATATATATATATATATATATATATATATATAGCCAGACATTTACTCTTTATTATATAAGAGAGATTTTAATGTGATGTTAATTTTTGCATACCATCAATTCTGGGATTAACATAAGACAAAGTTAAATTCAAAATTAAAAAAATATATATTTTTGTTTTTCATGAAATGAGATCTTGGACGAATTTTAACTGAATTTGAAATGAAACGTTAATTACAACGAAGACAGAAGAACCGCAATTAAGTGTTAATTGAAGATAGTGAAATTGAATATATGTTAATTTCTCTCTAATTAGTGACTTCGGTTAATAAATCATTCGTGAAATATGCTATCATTAAAAGCCGAATAAATTTGAATTTCATTTAGAGTTAATAAGGGTATATAAATGCGTGGTCGTGTGTGTGTGTGTGTGTGTGTGTGTGTGTGTGTGTGTGTGTGTGTGTAATATACACACAAGACTCAAACCCACAGATAACTTTTCATGTCGATCAAACTAACGTTTCATGAATCATAATCAAAGGTCAGATGTGAATCATGATTAATCTTTTATGCCAAATGATTCATCTGATTCCTTTAATAACATTAAGCTTACAGTAATTACCTCAGCCAACGAAGTTGGAAGGAGGTTATGTTATTGCCCCTGTTTGTGTTTGTTTGTGTGTGTTTATTTATTTGTGAACAAATTCCTGGTCACAATTTTAATCGTAGAGTAATGAGACTTGCAGGGATTAACTGTTATGTAAAAAGCTGGAAATTGATAAATTTTGGTATGTCAAGGTCAAAGGTCAAGGTTACAGTCAAGCAAAGAGTCCAATTCACGTTATCAGTCATAAGTTTGGACATCGTTGTCACAGAGATTTCAGACTTGGTTCATATTTGAAAATCCACGCCAGGTAATACATGCTAACGTCAAATGTCAAGGTCATGGTAAAAAAAATAAGCTGCCGCGGCGGAGATCTGCACTCTACTGTGTACCCCACTAGTTCGTGTTATCAAACTGAAGTTTATGAAAAAGAAAGTTTCGAAAACTCGGACCAGAAAGATAACATGACCTCATTTCTACCCTTTTTTCAGAATATCTAATCCCAAGGTCGTTTCAAACTACTTAATGGTTATTCTGTTACACTTATTTGCTCTATTTTTTTACGAAAGGACTTAGCAATGGCTGGTGTCCCTTTTAAAGAGTTCCACTGTATGTCAAAATAGAGTGAGATCCGATTTACTTCTTGCGCTTCCATGTAAGGTACCAAATTATTCATTACTTTCTCAATCTTTTGCCTAAGTACCAATATCAACCTATAATCATCCGTAAAACTATTTCAAACTCAAGTTTAAGCTTAAATGTATCATCCAGCATGTTCACATCATCATCATCATCTCCTACACCTATTGACGCAAAGGGCCTCGGTTAGCTTTTGCCAGTCGTTTCTATCTTGAGCTTTTAATTCAATACTTCTCCATTCATCATCTCCTACTTCGCACTTCATAGTCCTCAGCCATGTAGGTCTGTTTCTTCCAACTCTTCTAGTGTCTTGTGGAGCCCAGTTAAAATTTTTATGAACTGATCTCTCTTGGGGAGTGCGAAGAACATGCCCAAACCATCTCCATCTACTTACATAATTCTATTTCTTTTACCCTGCTTAGAGACGGGAATTTTCAACAACAACAACAACAACAAATGCAGCCATTTCTAGTCCACTGCAGGACAAAGGCCTCAAACATGTCCTTTGTTATGTCTGGGGTTTGGCCATTTTCATCACCACGTTAGTCACCACAGACTGGTGATAGTGGGAGACTTTAACCCGATCACTCACTGCAAACCAACCTAGTATGGGTGGCCCTGATTATTACAGCTTTGCTGATCATGGAAATACGCAAGCCCTTTCACCACGTTGAGGTATCTCTTTTTCCCTTCAGTTATGGCTACTCAAGAGCTCGAGGTGAGGATGGCAGGTTCATCCTACCCAAGATTCTTGGACATGATGTGTCCTACCATGCGAACGGCATTTTTAGATTTATTTCAGCAGCAGGTCTAAAAACTATTTTACTTTTATAATGATATTTAACTTTTATGGTTTTAATTGAATATTCTTTTATTTTTTTATATAAGATAAAGGATATCGGCGTCAATGACCTTAGATGTCGGGATGCCAGAAAAATTTAAATCAATCAATCAATCAATGAGACTTTTCCTTGAAAAACTCAGTAGAGAGCATGCCTCCGCCACGCCAATCAGTCTTATTTTACTCTTAATTCCACTGCCTACTTGTACTTCTGTGTATTTTAATCAAAATCTAATGGATTTTTCCTTAGGCCCTACCCCACATATCTACCAAATTTCATTGAAACTAGTTTAGTATTTTTTACGTAATGTTTACAAAAAAATTAACATTGCATTTATTTTCTAAGTACTTCTGCGTACTTGTACTTTGATGTACTTTATCTAATATGTTACATATTCATCCTTGGATCATACCCAACATAACTACCAAATTTGGTCAAAATCGTCCCAGTAGTTTTTGTGTAAAATTGTTCACAAATGAATAAACTAACAAACAGACAAGGGTGACTACATACCCTTCGCGAAGAAGGGGAAAAACAGACAAAAGCAGATGATTGTACGATTGTAGCGAAGAACAGCATAGACGGGATGAATATATTTGAGGCGTACACAAAATTATACGCCAAGGACAACCAGTTCACGCAGCCCACCCTTGTCTTTACCGTAAGTAATACTCATTTACATACGGTTATGTAACTCCAAGTCTCTATTGCCTCTTCAAAAGGAACTTTACATAATTATTATTATCATTATTATTATTATTATTATTATTATTATTATTATTATTATTATTATCCAAGCTACAACCCTAGTTGGAAAAGCAAGATGCTATAAGCCCAGGGGCTCCAACAGGGAAAAATAGCCCAGTGAGGAAAGGAAATAAGGAAATAAATAAATGATGAGAACAAATTAACAATAAATCATTCTAAAATAAGTAACAACGTCAAAACAGACATGTCATATATAAACTATTAACAACATCAAAAACAAATATGTCATAAATAAACAA
>NC_090749.1:100264920-100352420 GCF_036898095.1 Palaemon carinicauda | reverse complement strand
CATCAACTAACCTAAACTTTCCCCCCTAACCTAACCTACAAGCCATCTCCTTATCTACACGCATACCGGAGGGGGGGGGGGGGCTGGGGGGGAGTATGTGCTAACGCACCTTGAGACCCCCCTTAGACTGCCATATCCAAAGTCAGCCGTAATCTTACATACAGGTGGCCGCTATCATACATACACCCCGAAAATGAGATGTGTTTGTAGGGTGCATTTAAGGGTTATGAAGTATATTGGGAGCGTTCGTAGAAAGTTGGGTCACAGTTCGTAAGTCAAAATGATCTAACCTAATTTACCCTACCATACTCTAATCTAATCTACTCTAGCTTACCCTGCTCCACTTTAACCTAGTATAGCCTAACCTATCTATTAAAGAACTTGAATTATGTACAAAGGGGTTGTGGTGGCCTGGTGGTAGCGTCCTTCCCTGGGGATTGCCAGACTGGGGTTCGAGTCTCGCTCAAACTTCTTAGTTCCTTTGGTCACTGCAACCTCACCATCCTTGTGAGCTAAGGATGGGTGAGTCTATAGGTCTATCTGCTGAGTCATCAGCAGCCATTGCCTGGTCCTCCTTGGTCCTAGCTTGGGTGGAGAGGGGGCTTGAGTGCTGATCATATGTAATATGGTCAGTCTTTAGTTCATTGTCCTGCTTGATAGGACAATGTCACTGTCCCTTTCCGCTGTCATTCATGAATAACCTTTAAAACCCAACCTGCTGTAAACTACAGTATCTATATCTTGGAACTGTCAGTTGAATAGTGCTAGGGTAGTAGCTAGAAGGGGTGCCAAAGGTGTAGGCTATTTAAGGATGTATTCACAAAGTTAGGTTCTCCCAATTTGTTGAGTTTTTTTGGTTTCAACTACACTTAAGTGTATTGGCCCATTAAGGTTGTATTTTTCTACCTTTCCTCTGATATAGTGGCTTGGATCAGTATGTAAAGTATAGTTATAAAGGAATTTGTTTCTGAAGGTTAGTAAAATAGTTTTTTTTTTTAAATACTGAATTAATTTTGCATTTTCAATATTAAACTTACCCGATAATCATGTAGCTGTCAACTCCGTTGCCCGACAGAATTCTACGGGAGGGATACGCCAGCTATCACTATACTAGAAGGGGGTGTACTCACCAGCGCCACCTGTGGCCAGGTACTGCAGTACTTCTTGTTGACACCACCTCACTTTTTCCTCTGTCGTGCTTCCGGCAAGACGTTCTGGGATACGCTTATGATTTTGGAGTATTGTTCACGGTTTTTGGTGAAGTATTTCTCTAAGATTTCAGCTTTCGCTATACTGGAAACTTTTCTAATTAGCTTAGATAGCTTTTATTTGGTTTTGATTAATGGTTAACGATCTTTTTGCTTGATTTGGAATCCCCCTTGACTAACTCTTTGATTCAAGATGTCTGACCTTTCACAAGCCCCACCCCATAGACGATGTAGGTCTTGTAATAGGCGTGTTCCGAAGGCCTCGGTTGATCCTCACACCGCTTGTTCTGACTGTAGGGAAAGACCCTGTCAGTTGGAAGA
The DNA here is from genome assembly GCF_036898095.1 of Palaemon carinicauda. Classification (NCBI taxonomy): domain Eukaryota; kingdom Metazoa; phylum Arthropoda; class Malacostraca; order Decapoda; family Palaemonidae; genus Palaemon; species Palaemon carinicauda. The sequence continues at coordinate 100,350,891 of NC_090749.1, read as the reverse complement.
TCGATGTGAGGAATGCGCCGGACTTTCAGAACTTGAATTTGTTCGATTCCTTAAATATTCAACCAAGTTAGAGAGAGAGAGGGTTAGGAGGAGTTCTTCTCGCTCTTCGCTTTTTTCCTCACCTCATGATCCTCAACCTTTTCCTCCCCCTGTAGTGGCTACCCCCGAACCTACTATTTGTGCTCAACCTGATATGTCCGATGTTTTGCGTGCCATTCAGGCTTTAGGTGACAAAGTGGAATCGGTGGTTAGTGACCATAAGTCTCTTATGGCAGAAGTCAAAGAACTTAAGGTCAAAAGTGCAGTGGGAGGTGATAGTGCCAGTGCTGTGCCAAGTGCTAGTGTCAGTGCGGTGCCAAGTGCTAGTGTCAGTGTCAGTGTGGTGCGTGAGGGTACTTCTGTGCGTGCCAGTCGTCCTCCCAGTCCGGGACCTCTTGCAAGCTCCCAAGCCCAGGGGAGAAGCAATGTCGAAGGGCAAAAGGGTTCGGCAGGCCTTGATCGGCGCACAGAAGTATCCTCGGTGGTTGCGGGCGTGTCTTACAGAGACCGTCACTCCCACCCGCAGACGATTGAGCCCGTCTTTTACTCGTCTGCAGAAGAAATGTCGGGGAGAAAACGCTGGACTCAGGTCTCAAGACCTCTCAAACGCAAAGTCCAGACCTCAAGAGTTCTACAACCTGGTTGCAGTCATTGGATTAGCTCTGACTCTCCGCAGTCATCAGGTGACTGCACACCTCCTAAGAGAGGTAAGGTGATGCCGCAACAGACCTCATCTTCTGTTAAGGCTTTGCCTCAGCAGACCTTAGCGTCTGTTGACCCCAAGATGACTTTGCTGCAGTCCATGCAGTCACAGCTTGCGGTCTTAATGAGTGAGTTTCAGGCTGAGAAGGTTACACCTCCTCCTGCGAGCGCTCCGCCTCACCGCAGTCCAGTCTGCCAGGCGTACGAAGTTGAGGTTCCTCAGGCTACCTTACCGCGTTCTGAGTTGCCAGTTACCAGCGGTGTGCAGCAACCTCCGCCTTCCTTAAGGCAACCTCAGCAATGGGAGCAGGAGTCTTATGCCTTACTTCCTCCGCTTCCTCTTGCGGTTAAACCAGCGAGGCAACAGCCTCTTGAGGTACGACAACCTCTTCCATCCATGAGCCAGCCACCTCAGCACTCGCTGCAGCGACCTCAACCCTCCTCAAGGCGAGAGCCTCAACTCCTTACGCTAGCACCTCAGGAACCTCAACTCGCGAGACAGGAACTGCGTTCTGCGCAGCCGCTACCTCAACTCTCGCAGCTCACACCTCAGGAACCTCAACTCGTTCCTCAGGAACCTGCTACTGCGCATCCACAACCCTTACAGCAAGCGCAACTCTTGAGACAAGAAACTCATGCTAGGAGTCAGCCACCTCAACCCATGCGCCTACCTTCCTCTACTCTTCTTGACCAGTCTTTGCAGCCTGAACCTCAGGTTTTAACTCAGCGACAGAGACTTGAGGATGAAACCACAAGTGTTTATGCACCCGCTTGTTCAGATTCTGCTGTTCAGCATACCGCTGTTACTTTACCTCTCACTTCGCTACACTCCGGTGATGAGGTTTCTGAGGAGGAAGCTGCGCACCTGGATCCCTCATCAGACGTGGAAGAATCCAAGTCTTCTCCTCTACCCATTGACTTTCGTAAGGTCCTGGCTCTTTTCAGAGAGGTATACCCGGACCATTTTGTTTCTGCTACCCCTCGCTCTCCTCCATCTGAGTTTTCGCTGGGCATGCAACCTGTTAAGTCAACTTATACTAAGCTCGTCTTTGCTAGGTCCTCTAAGAGAGCTTTAAGAATATTAGGGGAGTGGTTGCAGTCTAAACAGCAACTAGGGAAGACTTCCTTTATGTTCCCCCCTACTAAGCTCACTTCTAAGGCGGGCGTATGGTATGCCACAGGAGAGGAACCAGGCTTGGGAGTCCCTGCCTCTGCCCAGGCTGACTTCTCAAGTTTGGTCGACTCTCCTCGTAGATCAGCAATGAGGCGCTCTAAGGTTTGCTGGGCCTTTTCCGATTTAGACCACTTCTTAAAGGGTGTATTTCGTGCCTTTGAGATGTTCAATTTTCTAGACTGGTGCCTGGGGGCCTTGAGCAAGAAGACCTCCCCTGCGGACAAGGACTCAGCCATGCTTTTAATGTCCTGCATGGATAAAGCAATTCGGGATGGGTCTGGCGAGCTTGCTTCAATGTTTGTGTCAGGAGTTCTTAAGAAAAGGGAGCAACTTTGCACCTTTCTTTCTTCCAGCATCACACCTTGTCAAAGGTCTCAACTCCTTTTTGCTCCGCTTTCTAAGTTCTTGTTTCCCGAAGAGCTTATCAAGGATTTGTCTGCGGCCCTGATTCAGAAGGACACTCATGATCTTGTGGCCTCTTCAGCTCGTAAGACTAAGGTTGCTCCCTCAGTTCCCAGGACTTACCGCACCCCAGTGGCTGATACTCCTGCTACAAGGTTTATTCCGCCCTTTCGTGGCAGAGCCCCCAGCCGAGGAAGCTCCCGTCCAGACTCTTCCAGGAGCAGGTCTAGGAAAGGTCCCAAGACTTCAAAAGGCAAACACTGACTCTCCTCCTCTCCAGACAGCAGTAGGAGCCAGACTCAAGACCTTCTGGCAAGCTTGGGAAAGGAGAGGTGCAGACGCCCAGTCTGTCAGGTGGCTAAGGGAGGGTTACAGGATACCATTCTGCCGCAAACCCCCTCTGACCACTTCTCCCATCAACCTCTCTCCCAACTACAAGGAAAAGGACAAGAGGCTAGCGTTGCACCAGGAGGTGTCGCTCCTGTTACAGAAGAAGGCAGTGGTTATAGTCCGGGACCATCAATCCCCGGGCTTCTACAACCGTCTCTTTCTGGTGGCCAAGAAGACAGGAGGTTGGAGACCGGTGCTGGACGTCAGCGCGCTCAATGCTTATGTCACCAAGCAAACGTTCACTATGGAGACGACGAAGTCGGTCCTAGCAGCGGTCAGGCAGGAGGACTGGATGGTCTCGTTGGATCTGAAAGACGCTTACTTTCACGTTCCTATTCATCCAGACTCCCAACCTTTCCTGAGATTCGTTTTTGGAAAGGTTGTGTACCAATTCCAAGCCCTGTGTTTTGGCCTAAGCACAGCTCCTATGGTGTTTACGCATCTGATGAGGAATATTGCAAAATTCCTCCACTTATCGGACATCAGAGCCTCCCTTTATTTAGACGACTGGCTGTTGAGAGCCTCCACGAGTCGTCGCTGTCTGGAGAGTCTCAACTGGACTTTAGACTTGATCGAGGAACTGGGTCTGTTAGTCAACTTAGAAAAGTCCCAGCTCATTCCCTCCCAATCCATAGTTTACCTGGGAATGGAGATTCGGAGTCAGGATTTTCGGGCTTTTCCATCGGCCCCAAGGATAAGCCAAGCCCTAGATTGCATCCTGAGCATGCTGAAGAGGAACAGTTGCTCGGTGAGACAGTGGATGAGTCTCACAGGGACCCTGTCATCGTTAGCCCTGTTCGTCGAGTTAGGGAGACTCCACCTCCGCCCTCTCCAATTCCATCTAGCAGCTCATTGGGACAAGGATTTGACGCTCGAAGCAGTCTCTATCCCTGTCACCAAAGAGATGAAGACCACTCTCTTGTGGTGGAAGACCAACCTCCTTCTCAAGGAGGGCCTATCGTTAGCGATTCAGACCCCCAATCTTCATCTCTTCTCGGATGCATCAGACTCGGGCTGGGGCGCGACCTTGAACGGACAGGAATGCTCGGGAACGTGGAACAGGGAACAGGAAACGCTCCACATCAACTGCAAGGAGCTACTGGCAGTTCATATGGCCCTAATGAACTTCAAGTCCCTCCTGCTAGGCAAGGTGGTGGAGGTGAACTCCGACAACACCACAGCCTTGGCTTACATCTCCAAGCAGGGAGGGACCCATTCGAGGAACCTGTACGAGATAGCAAGGGACCTCCTCATTTGGTCAAGAAGTCTAAACCTCACTCTAGTAACGAGGTTCATTCAGGGCAACATGAACGTCTCAGCAGATCGCCTAAGCAGAAAAGATCAAGTCATCCCCACGGAATGGACCCTTCACAAGAGCGTGTGCAACAGAGTTTGGACCTTGTGGGGTCAGCCTACGATAGATCTGTTTGCCACCTCCATGACCAAGAGGCTTCCTTTGTACTGTTCCCCAGTTCCAGACCCAGCAGCAGTTCATGTGGATGCTTTTCTGCTGAATTGGTCCCATCTCGACCTTTACGCATTCCCACCGTTCAAGATCATCAACAGAGTCATTCAGAAGTTCGTCTCGCACGAAGGGACACGGCTGACGCTGGTTGCTCCCCTTTGGCCTGCAAGAGAATGGTTCACAGAGGTACTACAATGGCTGGTCGACGTCCCCAGGACTCTCCCTCTAAGAGTGGACCTTCTACGTCAACCTCACGTAGACAAGGTGCACCCAAACCTCCACGCTCTTCGTCTGACTGCCTTCAGACTGTCGAAAGATTCGCTAGAGCTAGAGGCTTTTCGAAGGAGGCAGCCAGTGCGATTGCCAGAGCAAGGAGGGTATCCACTCGTAGAGTCTACCAATCCAAGTGGGAAGTCTTCCGATGCTGGTGTAGAGCCAATGCAGTTTCCTCTACCAATACCTCTGTAACCCAAATAGCTGACTTCCTATTACATCTAAGGAATGAGAGATCCCTTTCGGCTCCTACGATTAAAGGGTACAGAAGTATGTTGGCTTCAGTTCTCCGCCACAGAGGTTTGGACCTTTCTTCCAACAAGGACCTTCAAGACATCCTTAAGTCTTTTGAGACTTCTAAAGAACGTCGTTTACCCACTCCAGGCTGGAATCTAGACGTAGTCTTAAGGTTCCTTATGTCTCCTAGGTTCGAACCTCTCCAGTCAGCTTCCTTCAAGGACCTTACCCTCAAGACTCTTTTCCTCGTCTGCCTTGCAACAGCTAAAAGAGTCAGTGAGGTTCATGCCTTCAGCAAGAACATTGGGTTCACATCCGAATCTGCAACATGTTCTTTACAGCTCGGATTTTTAGCTAAGAATGAACTTCCTTCACGTCCTTGGCCTAGATCGTTTGAAATTCCTAGCCTTTCCAACATGGTAGGTAACGAGCTAGAAAGAGTTCTTTGCCCTGTCAGAGCTCTGAAATATTATCTTAATAGGTCAAAACCTATACGAGGACAGTCAGAAGCCTTATGGTGTGCAATCAAGAAACCTTCGATGCCCATGTCCAAAAACGGAGTTTCGTATTATATAAGGCTTCTGATTAGAGAAGCCCATTCTCACATGAAGGATGAAGACCTTGCTTTGCTGAAGGTAAGGACCCACGAAGTGAGAGCCGTAGCCACTTCGATGGCCTTTAATAAGAACCGTTCTCTGCAGAGCATTATGGATGCAACTTATTGGAGGAGCAAGTCAGTGTTTGCATCATTTTATCTTAAAGATGTCCAGTCTCTTTACGAGAACTGCTACACCCTGGGACCATTCGTAGCAGCGAGTGCAGTAGTAGGTGAGGGCTCAGCCACTACATTCCCTTAATCCCATAACCTTTTTTTTTTTTTAACCTTTCTCTTGAATGCTTTTATTGTTGTTTTTTGGGTTGTTACGGTAGGCTAAGAAGCCTTCCGCATCCTTTTTTGATTTGGCGGGTGGTCAATTCATTCTTGAGAAGCGCCTGGGTTAGAGGTTGTGTAGAGGTCCTTTAGTATGGGTTGCAGCCCTGTATACTTTAGCACCTTAGAGTTGATTCAGCCTCCTAAGAGGAACGCTGCGCTCAGTAAGGAAGACGAACTTAATAAAGGCAGAGTAACGGTTCACAAAGGCAGAGTAACGGTTCAAGTCGACTTCCTTACCAGGTACTTATTATTTCATTGTTATTCTGAAATAACTGATTATATGAAATACGGGATACTTAGCTATCCTTTAGTCATGTACACTGGTTTTCACCCACCCCCCTGGGTGTGAATCAGCTACATGATTATTGGGTAAGTTTAATATTGAAAAATGTTATTTTCATTAGTAAAATAAATTTTTGAATATACTTACCCGATAATCATGATTTAATTGACCCACCCTTCCTCCCCATAGAGAACCAGTGGACCGAGGAAAAAGTGAGGTGGTGTCAACAAGAAGTACTGCAGTACCTGGCCACAGGTGGCGCTGTTGAGTACACCCCCTTCTAGTATAGTGATAGCTGGCGTATCCCTCCCGTAGAATTCTGTCGGGCAACGGAGTTGACAGCTACATGATTATCGGGTAAGTATATTCAAAAATTTATTTTACTAATGAAAATAACATTTTTAAGAAATAATATTAATAGGATTATAATCCATTTCAAACTCCAAATATTACTAGATATAAATGTTTTTTTTACACAGTTTACATTTTTTAAAGGGATAAAATTATGCCAAATAGAAAATAAGCAAATGAAATAGATAGACATTGAACTTCCCTTTATCTGAAGTAAGGAAAATTGATGGCCAAATTGGAATGCTACCTTGCTACAACAGATATGGAATTACCACTCTATTACCATAGAGATGTGCAACCTCATTTTATTGTGGTTCTCAAGAGAGAAACAGCGATATGTTGTTGGTATGCACTGGGAGATATCTGTGGAAAGTGTGTCTGCCGCACATTAAATTCTTTGATATGTGTCCTGGTCCTTGGCCATTCGATATCCAAATTGTTATTTGATTTCCAAGTCAGAAAATAATGAAAATTTTTGTTGTAGCGTTTAATTGTTCGAATTCAGATGCATTTAGTCTCCTTGGTTCTACTGTACTAGATCTGGTGTATGCAAGCCGTTTTCTTTAGAATTTATGTGCCCCTGTTTCGACCGAGGGCCTTCATGTTCTGATAGGTATAGTTTGTAGGGAATGTTATTAGAAGTCATGGATGAAGTGAAAGAACTTTATATTTGATGAACTAACTTAAAGACTCAAAGTTCCAAAATAGGAATGTACAATACTAAATCAATTGGCCGATGTTAGTTTCCATTTACATGCTCAGATAGCCTTCCTGGGTAATCATAACTTTGCAATATAACTTTCAATATAATCTTTAGAACTTTGGGTAAATTTTTTCAATCAGAATACTTTATGTATCTATTATCCAGCCAACTCTATACTTTTGGCGTACTAAGAATTTTATGCTGTAAGGATATGAAGTAGTAGTTTAGGAAAATGTTTAAATTATAAAAGACTCCATTTTAGAAAATAACAAAATTTTTATTTCTTTTTTTTTTTTTGGGGGGGGGGTGAAGTCCCAAGAAGTAGATCTAATAATTTTCTTCCTCACACTGGGATCTAATTCAGAACTCTTCAATTGAAATGCCATAAAAGAAGTTTGAGTTTAATTCCTGCTGCACCTCTGGAGTTCCCTGGTGATGCTAATCCCTTGCATGCCGTACCAGCGAGCTTTCCCCAACTACCCGATCTACCAGCCAACCCAGTTGATAGCGTTTCATTCAAATTGCTCCTAGTAAGTGAATATGATAACGTAAGGCTGTAGCCTCACAAGGTAACTCTTTTAGTGCATCGGTTTTATCTTCCAACTTTTGCGGACAGTTTTAAATTGGTTAGTAACTCTTTCCTTTCGTTTGAGGTGCTGTGGGCTTAATCTCTTTGATGTAGAAATTTATTTCTAATGGACAAGTGATTATGGTGATTCCTTCCACTAGATCAAATGTTTGCAAAATACACTGCATGTTATTTACTATCCTAAATTTAAATCTTTTATTTCATGCTATCTATTGGACAGTCCCAGTATGTAGAGGTAAGTGATTCAGTTGTAGTTGACATCTTTTAACAGTATCTTCTCTCTTCATTATCATACTGGTCTTTGCTAAAATACCTTTGCTCTTACCTAATACAAACCATTTTCCTTTGATAGGGATATGACTTCAGTAAAGCTGGAATGGTCATTAAGGTTTAAAAAGGTAGTTATAAATACCATCCACCTTTCAATAAGCAAGACTCGCATTTTTGGCTTGCCTCAAGCAGTATGGACGTACTCTTGTTGCCTCTCTTTGGACGTTTTCTTTTTCTTTCATTCCAGAATGGAAAAGCATAGAGACGTGGTTGTGTTCGAGTAAACCTTGTGTGAAGTGTGGCAAGTTTATGTCAAAACCTGCCATTGATCCCAATCATCAGTATGTGTTTTTACTGGGGCTCATAACTGATTGCACTCGTCCCCGTTTGATGCGTGCAAGTTGAGTTTGCCGAAAAGAAAAAGAAAAAGGGTAGGAAAGAAGGCTTTAGTATCAGCGTTGACTATGCCGAAACTGATGTCGAGGAAACTTTATAGCTACTTCTTTTCTTCTGGTGTTTCTTGGATGCTGTTTATACCTTAGGGTTCTCTAGGGCTGGGTCTTCTGAAGGAATTCGTGTGGGAGGAAATCCACGCTTGCCTTCGAAGCAATCCTCGTAATAAAGCGGAAGTATTATCTCTAGTGAAATATCACTTCTCCTTTTCCTTTAGGGTCGCCTGTAGCTGTGGAGACCAACGGCAACGATTTGAATCTAAGAAAGTTGTGGTCTCACGCTGCGGAAAGTTTTGTTCTCAGCCTGGACTTCTGAATCTCCCCCTGGTGTGACAATCCCATCTTCTGCTACACCTGTAGCAGAAGGGGACTCCATGGTGATGCCGTCCTTCTGAATGTGTGTGTCCCCTATGTGGTGCATATTACACGAAGCGAGGCCTCGGGGACGTTGAGGGTGGGAGTATTTGTATGTATACCTATAAACTCTGTCCAATATTAAGTCTATAGTTTCCCTAACGGGAACATTAGTAAATAAAGACTCAACGTCTATGGAGGCAGTAACTCCCTATTTACTAATGTCCTCGTTAGTGAAACTATAGACCGGAGGCCAATCTAGGGATTATCCCGAAGAAGAATTTAATACCCTAATACCAGCAAGCACACTAATCCACCTGAGGTAACTACCTTCCAGGCATTATGACCTCTGGCCTCAGACAGTCCTTCACCAATAAGGAGCTGACGTTGAAGCTGGAAACCGTATATAAGCTCTCGCAAGTGCGTCCGGTTTTACAGTTTACTCTTGAAAATGAGCACAAGACCTTCTCCCTGCTCGAAACTGGTTTAGTTGAAGGATTTTATAATTTATTCTTTTACCTAATTCTAGATTTTGAAATTTTGTGTAGATAAACTGAATGTCTCTTTGTGCATACACCCCTAGTGAAAGTAATCCACGACAAAGACTCTTATTTTGTATGTAATGTCTGTTCTTTAATAATGTGTACTGGTACATTTCTAATTAAAGAAGAAGGATTATTAACAGTATGTTCTCCATCACCTTTCTCATGAACTCTGTCTCTTTCACAGTTACTGGCAGAATGCAGTCATGAAGAGAAAAAGATAATAAGAACAGTAGAAAAAGTTCATTACGAAATTAACCCCACTGAGATAATGATAATGACAGGCTCAGAGATATCTTTCCAGACATGGGAGGATGGATAGAATTTATTCAAACCCCTTTTTTTAGATGCATATACCTTTGGGCATGTCCTGTACATGGATATGTGTTCTCGTTTAACCGGTTACCATATACTCTTGGTATACTTAACGCCTTTGTTATTTCCATATTCAGACTGTTTGGAAGTTTGTAGGAATCATCACCTCTGCTTCTGCACAGGATTAGGTGCTCTGACATTTCCCAGGGAAAGTTAAACCATCCATATTTTGAATCATAGTGACCTCCTTCCCTGTAAGGGTAAGTCTCCTATTAACCCTTTTTTGGAAATTTCTAACCCTAGACCCCCAGGGGGTTATTTTTTTCCCAGCACATTTTGCAGTATATTTTTTTCAAATTGCTCTAACAGCCTTAATTTTTGTCATAGAGAGGTCAGGTTGGTCTCATTCTCTTGGAAAATGCCTGAATTTTCTCAAAAAATTATCAAATATGAAAAAAATTTTTTTTATAGTATTTTTTTGCAAGGTCGTACCGGTACGTCCATGGGGGTAAAGGGATGGCTTTTGTGAAACGTACCAGTACGTCCTTTGGGGGTAAAAGGGTTAAATGGCAATCCCATGTAAGGGTGTCTCCTATTAAATGACAATGGTTTCATTCTTGTAGGCCTTAAGGTTAAACGTGTTTAGTCTCACAGACCGACAGATGGGTGCGGTATCTTTCACCCCACCAACCGTCAGTAGTTGTAACTAACTCATTAACTAAAGTTTGTAAGGAAAAAATAATGTAAAATATATTTGATTCCCCTAAACTAGAAGCATTTTGCTGATAAGTATCATAAATAAATTGATATACAGTACTGTACTATAATTATAGTTATCTAAGGCTATAAATTTAGTAGAATTATTATTGACTACGTAATGATTCTATAACTAGAGAGGCTAATTCTCTACTGTACAGTATTCTGGTTTAGGTTATTCGCAGACTTTCCGTCGTAAAATGTTCGTGTTTGCAAGCACAAACAATAAACCCCATCGCAATTTATGAACGAGACGTGTTCCTACACAAACATATTTTGATTTTGAGTATCTGTGCATATTGCTGAGTGAACGAAGGTTACAGTGATACCTCTGGATATGAAAAATTCAGGATACGAAAAGCGATACAAAGATTTTTATGCCCCAGTATACGAAAAAATTTTCAGGATACGAAAAGCTTACAAGATCCCAACTCGTCGCCGAGAGTACAGTACCTTTTTTTTCAGGGTATCAACCCTTAATTTAGGTGTACAGGTAACAATACACCTTCACTGATCCAAATGCTTTACATACAGTACCGTAACTTTTATACAGTAGTAAAGAAAACGGACCGTTTTCTTAGGGCTTGGAGGGGATAACTAGGCTATAACTACATTATTGAATAATCTCATGGTGGTTTCTGGAATGGATTAGGCTGTTTTTAACGGTTGGGTTAATTATTGAATGATAGAAATGGCTGCATTGCATGTTTAATACTACAGTTTAGCGTGTTTATGAAAGAAAAGGTGTCTTTTCGTAAGGCTTGGAACGTATTAGGCTATTTACATGTAAAACACGACTCCGGATACGAAAAAATCAGGATACGAAACCGTATCCTGAACGGATTACTTTCGTATCCTGAGGCATCACTGTACCTGACAAACAGAGTTTTATCTCTGTTGATTACTGTATCCTGCAATCAAGGAGACGACCCCTACTATTTTACTCGGTGGGACCTACTTTTGATTGTGTCATAGCCTCTGTACCATGATCCTCCACTGTCTTGGGTTAGTTTTCTCTTGCTTGAGGGTACACTCAGGCACACTATTCTATCTTTTTTCTCTTGTTCTGGTAAAGTTTTTATAGTTTATATAGGAGATATTTATTTTAATGTTACTGTTGTTAAAATATTTAACTTTTCCTTGTTTCTTTCCTCACTGGGCTATTTTCTCTGTTGGGGTCCTGGGTTTATAGTATCCTGCTTTACAACTAGGGTTGTAGCATAGCAAATGATAATAATGATTGATTGCTCTTTTTAGATCCATGATATACAGTATATTCAATTCCCTCAAATATATTGTCTAAGTGACTCCATCTTTCAGATCCGTAGTTCGGCGATACGTCAGGAGTATCCGAGGCAAGTGAAGATTGTGGAGGTTGGGCCAAGAGATGGACTTCAGAATGAGAAGACCCTCGTTCCTACTGACGTGAAGATAGAATTCATCAACAGACTTTCTCACGCGGGGCATAAGGCCGTAGAGGTGACAAGGTAAGGCTTTATTCAGTGTTGTTAGGGAAGTTATCTATTCTTTTCCTTTCTGAACATCGTCTCACTATGGTGAAGGGGTAGATAACTTTGCAAATAGTAAGATATATGCCGTGATACCTTGATTTATTTGATACATGTTCCCAGTTTTTTTAATGATAGTTGCATCTTAGTGGCTATTGAACAATAAGTTGCTCTGGATGTTTAAAAAGAAATACTTAATATTAAGGAAATACAAAATAATTCTGTATTTTGAGGTGTATGAGAATATTACTTCTATGAGTGCAAATAAGGGACAGCACATGTACCAATGTGCATTGTATGTCAGTAAAGGGTTTGTTTATGAAACATGAAATCTTAGCATTGATTTTTTATAATTTAGATTCAAGATACATAATTAAAGTACAACTTCATAACTATTTTTCTTTATCAAAATATCAGTGATGAGAATATATGAATATAGTATGAGAGAGGGCTTATAGTTATCTATCTATTTATATATCTGTGCATATATATGGCCAGTGTTTCTAATTACACTTTGTTTTTCCAGTTTTGTATCCCCGAAGTGGGTGCCACAGATGGCCGATCATACGGAGGTCATGAAAGGAATTCAGCGCGTGAACGGAGTTTCGTATCCCGTGTTGACGCCCAATTTAAAAGGCTTCCAGGCTGCGGTATGATCGTTTGTGCAACTACTGTAGTATATTTGTTCGTATGAGAGTATTGTACAGATCATTGCCTTTATCGCTGATTTGTCAGTCATGCTCAGTCCAGAGTTTGAAGATAACATTTATTGTTTGTTTTTTCCTACACGGATATAAACCAAACTCCTATTGAAGCATTGTAATATATATAGTTAGGAGAAATACAAATAACTTTGAAAATTTGTGATGTTTAACTTCTTACTTATGGGTTACTCAGCTTCTATCTATCTATTCATCTATCTACCATGGCCCTTCCCCTAATTTGAGAGGTACCCATCATAAATAATAGAACAAAAGGGGACCTTTCTTCTCTTTGCTCATCCCAGCCTGATGAGGGATACAGTTGAGTTAGGTTGGTACTGCTAGGGTGACATAGCCCACCCTCCCCTGTTATCCACCACAAATAAAGCTTCATATGCTGACTTCCCTACTGCCGCTACCTCAGCAGTCACCAAAGTGATCAGAGGTAGCAGAGGGGCCTATTGGAACTATGTCACAATCACTCTCTATTGATTCCTATTCCTGGCATGCTCTTGTATCTCTCACATCTATCCTCCTGTCACCCAGAGCTTCTTCATTCACTCCATTCATCCACCCAAACCTTGGCCTTCCTCTTGCACTTCTCCCATCAACTCTTGCATTCATCACCTTCTTCAGGAGACGACCATTTCCCATCCTCTGTACATCTTTGATATCGCACAGGAAATAACTACAGTATACTGGAGAGGGAATTCCATGTCTCCTCGTCCCGTCTCTTTTACTTGCCCCTTACAATACGCAATTTACTGGACATTATTGCTAATTACAGGAAGTCTGTTACATATGAACGATATACACTCCAAGGAACCTACATATATATCAAGAATTTGCACATAAGTTTTAAAAGAAGTCAATTCATCTCTATTCTATTTTGCACTTATTTTTTATAGTATTAATTACAGATACCGAGTCTTACTTTTGAAAGTACTGTGAGTCAAAAGCTCTTTATCTTGAGAACTTACTGTTAGTTATTTCATGGGACAATTGACCGACTTTCTGTCTGTGTCTGACTTGGTTCATCTTAGGGTTGACCTGATCTCCTCTGCGATTGTAGTCTGTTTGATGTTCATATTGTTTGCGATTGCAATTTACTTGAGCCCCATCTTGTGTTTAAATTCATTGTCTTTTATTGTCTATTCTCATGCTGCCACTTAGAAAAACTTGGAGCTCTGTCATTGTCTCCTTTGAAGATGTTCTGTTCATATCTCCTTGTTTTGTAGGTAGAATAAACTCTTTAAAAAATATAAGGTAAAAAACAAGAATGGTCTGAATATAACGGTCATATGTGTAGGGTCTTGAAGAAAATATAATTTCAATGAATCTTGCTCCAATATTCATGTGTTTCTAGTAGTATACTAATACGGCATAACGGCATGTACTCTGTTCTGTTACTCGATTAGTGTTTGGAATCGAAATCTAAAACCAAGTCGACCTGAATAACCCAAAAGTGTTTGAAAGTTTAGAAAAAAGTAAACTATATAATAAGTCTTGTAATAAGATATGACTTCGTCAATCGTAGGGCGACCAGGTCAGTGACTTCTCATTCTGACAGGAAACAAGTATTTTAGGCCGCACAGCTATCATTTGGGCCGCCCATATATAAATGCGGACCTTTGGGCCACATAAAAGATCTTTCCTACCGTCCCCCCTTGGATTTGGTCACACTATACTAGGTGCGCCTGTCAACTATCGTGTAATATCCTTTGTGATAATGTATGATAGAGAATTAATCTATGATTCTATTGGAGCGGTAGCTTTTTTGTTATCGTTTTCTACCTTTAACATTTCGAAACCATGATTTTGATTTCGAAATAAAACAGTTTTTAAAAGTTTTCGAAAAATTTGAATTCTAGAGATTCGATACTACCTTTATACTGGATTATCCTCTGGATTGAATCACCTGCCTTACTTCTAGGGTTAAAATTTAGGAGAAGAATGTGATGTATGCTAGAAAGACTTCTTTATTCCCCAAGGAAGTGGCTTTGCTTTGTTCTTCCCTTCGAAAAAATTATAGAGAACTTTTCATTCTCATATTCCTCCAGAACTGGAATCTATGAGACTCTTTTGCCATCTGAGGTTAAGCCACTTGGTTCTCAATTCGTTACTTTTCATCTAGTGCCTTGATTTCACGCTTGGATATCAATTATATTAGACAATTAATGCTGTCTGCTTTAGTGCTGAAGAGGATACTGTAAATCAGTTTTTGTCGTATTAAATTTTGGTTGGTCAGAAACACAACTTCGTAACTTCATTTTTCATTCGCAGTCTTGGTTCAGTTTGTATTAGTCTACACTTCAGTTTATTTTTAGAAAGTTATGAGCAAAGGTCAGTTAAAGTCTTTGCTAAAGCTGTCAAGGGTCCTTTGGAAAAATCCCTTTGCATCCTAGTCCCAGTAAAACGTCTACCTTACCTATGATGGCCAAATGTAGTGGCACCAATCTGTTGAGCAAAAGTCATGTTTAGGTAACTCACTTGCTACAGTGCAGTGATCAGAAGTTGATATGTCAAGTTTCATCTCCTAGTTACCATCAGATAATAACATTGCAGATGTTTTATGGTGGCTTCATGCAATGTCATCACTGATCTGACGCACTTTATATTATTATTATTATTATTGCTATTATTATTATTGCTTTTTCAATATTTAACTTAGCCGGTGATTATAATAGCTGCAACTCTGTTGCTCGACAGAAAACTCTAAGGTAAAACTCGCCAGCGATCGCTACACAGGTTGCGGGTGTGCCCAACAGCGCCATCTGTCGTCCAGATACCCAGTACTCAATGTAAACAAAGACTCAATTTTCTCTCTGTCGTGCTACCGACAAGACGTACTTACTCGCTGTTGCTAAACTGGATTTGTTTTCACAACTAGTTGGTGAAGTACATTATTCTAGTTTTGAGCTTTCGCTGTGCAGGCTTTCTCTTCACAAATCCTTGAACTCTTTTTGATTACGGATTCTTTGTTGATGACTTTTTGATAGTTTTTTGAATTCCCCTTTGACCAATTCAAAATGGCTGACCCTTCACAAGTCCCAAAATTTAGGAAGTGCAATGCTAGGGACTGTTCAAGGCGTCTTCCGAAGGCCTCTATCGACCTTCACACTGTTTGTTCCAATTGTCGGGATAAAACCTGTCAATTGAAAGATCGATGTGAGGAGTGCGTTGGGCTTTCGGAATTCGATTTTATCGAATTCCAAAAGTATACACGTAGGCTAGAGAGAGATAGAGTTAGGAGAAGTTCCTCTCGTTCTATTGACATTTCCTCTCCTCATGCCCCACAACCTATTCCTTCCCCTGTAGTGGTTGCTCCTAATCCCCCTTCTGGCACTCAGGAACCTTCGATGGCTGATATGATGCGTGCCATCCAAGCTCTGGGTGAGAGAGTTGAGTCCCTGGCTAGTGACCGTAATCAGCTCATGGCGGATGTGAAGGAGCTGAAGTGTAAAAGTGCAGTGGGAAGTGTTAAAGTGAGTGATAGTGTTGTGGATAGTGTTGCGCTTGAGGGTGCGTCTGTTCGTGCCTGTCGTCCTCCTAGTCCGGGACCTCTTGCAAGCTCCCAAGTCCAGGGGAGAAGCAATGTCGTACGACAAATGGGTTCGAGAGGCTTTAATCAGCGAACAGACGTTCCCTCCGTGGTATCGGGCGTATCTACCCAAGATCGCCCCTGCCTAACAAAGACGAGAGAGCCCATTTATACCTCGTCTTCGGAAGGTGTTTCTCGCAAGAAACCATGGACCAAGGTCTCACGACCGTTAAAGCGCAAGTCGGTCCCTTCCGCTCAAGTCCAACGGCCCAGCTGTAGCCACTGGGTCAGTTCGGACTCGCTGCAGTCATCCGATGACTGCTCACCTCCTAAGAGAGGCAAAGCGGTACCGCTTCAGACAGTTACACCGTCTGTCGCCGCACCTGCTCCTGTAGACCCTAAGTGGTCTTTACTGCAAGACATGCAGTCTCAACTAACGTCGCTTATGCAGGACTTTCGTGCGGAGAAGGTTGCTGCCGCACCAGCTAGTGCAGCTCCTTGCCTACAACCACCCAAACGATCGGTTGTGCGTCCTGGGGACGCTGAGGTAACCTTCTCACGCACTCCAGTTGAGAGAGTTCCGCCACCCATGCGTTCCAGTGTGATCTGCCAGCCGCATGTTGACGTTCAGCGACGCACGGAGGTATCCGTTGACGTTCGTGAGGTTCAACAACCGTCAGAGTTGTTTTGTTTTGACGCTGTGCGTCAACCTCCGCAACCCAGTGTGGTTGCCACTGCTCACCCACATCAGTCTAGACAGTCTGGAGTAGACGCTGTGCGTCCCCGCGCTGCTATGGTTGTTGCCAGCTCACAGACTGGGCAGCAGTTCCATGACGTTGCGTCCGGCTCAGTCACGCATGCACCCGTGCGACTGGACTCAGCTAACCAGCCGTTACCCACTCCGTTGCCGTTCCCTCATCAGTTCTCGGATGAGGGACTTTCTGATGATGATGGTGCTGCACACGTAGATGAACCGCATTCAGAACTGGACGAGCCTAAGTCTACGCAACCCTCTTTGGACTTTAGGAAAGTTTTGGCCCTGTCCAAAGAGATGTTTCCGGACCAGTTTGTGTCTGTGGCTCCGCGTTCTCCTCCGTCAGAGTTTGTGTTAGGCATGCCGTCAACCACTCCTGCCTTTACTAGACTCGTCCTCGCACGCTCGTCCAAGAGAGCTTTGCGGGTGATAGGAGAATGGCTGCAGTCCAAAAAGAGTTTAGGGAAGACAGCTTTTACGTTTCCCCCTGCTAGACTCTCTTCTAGATCGAGCGTCTGGTATGCCACGGGAGAAGTTCTCGGCTTGGGAGTTCCTGCCTCTGCCCAGGGCGACTTCTCAAGTCTTGTAGACTCTCCCCGCCGCCTAGCCATGAGACGCTCAAAGATATGTTGGTCATCTTCGGACCTGGACCACCTTTTGAAAGGTATCTTTAGAGCCTTCGAGGTTTTTAACTTCCTAGACTGGTGTCTAGGAGCTCTTAGCAGAAAGATCTCTCCGACGGAGAAGGAGACTTCCTTGCTCATTATGTCCTGCATGGACAAGGCCGTACGTGATGGGTCTAATGAGCTTGCTGCATCTTTTGTGTCCGGAGTCCTTAAGAAGCGTGAAAACCTATGCTCATTCCTTTCAGCTGGAGTTACACCATGCCAGAGATCCGAACTTCTGTTTGCTCCTCTTTCCAAGTGCCTTTTTCCAGAGGACCTAATTAAGGAGATTGCCGCTTCTTTGATACAGAAGGATACTCACGATCTTGTTGCGTCCTCTGCTCGCAAAGCCACCCCTTTGCCTACCTTGTCAGCTAGACCAAGGATGGACACTCCAGCGTCCCGTTTTATTCCGCCCTTTCGTGGCAGAGCCTCCAGCAGAGGAGGTGCTCGTGCCGAAGGGAGACGTGGAAAGAAGAAAGGAACCAAGTCCTTTAAGGGCAGAGTCTGACTGCCACCTTCTTCAGACAGCAGTGGGAGCCAGACTCAAGAACTTCTGGCAGACCTGGGAAAAGAGAGGCGCAGATGCACAATCTGCGAAGTTGCTCAGAGAGGGGTACAAGATCCCGTTTGTACGAAAACCCCCTCTAGCAACGTCTCCCATCGATCTCTCTCCCAGGTACAGAGAGGAAGACAAGAGACGAGCATTGAAACAGGAAGTGTCTCTCTTACTAGAGAAGGGAGCGGTAGTCAAAGTCCTGGACCATCAAACCCCGGGATTCTACAACCGTCTCTTCTTGGTGTCAAAGAAGACAGGAGGGTGGAGGCCGGTGCTAGACGTCAGTGCGCTGAATGTCTTTGTCACAAAGCAGACGTTCTCCATGGAGACCACAAAGTCGGTTCTAGCAGCGGTCAGAAGGGAAGACTGGATGGTCTCGTTAGACCTAAGGGACGCCTACTTCCACGTCCCCATCCACCCGGACTCCCAACCTTTTCTGAGATTCGTTTTCGAAAAGGTTGTCTACCAGTTTCAAGCCCTGTGCTTTGGCCTAAGCACAGCTCCTCTTGTGTTTACGAGGCTGATGAGGAATGTAGCCAAATTCCTTCATTTAGCGGACATCCGAGCCTCCCTCTATTTGGACGACTGGCTTCTCAGAGCTTCTTCCAGTCGTCGCTGTCTGAAGGATCTAAAGTGGACTCTAGATCTGACCAAGGAATTGGGTCTCCTTGTCAATATGGAAAAGTCACAAGTGGTCCCATCCCAAACTATTGTGTATTTAGGGATGGAGATTCACAGTCTAGCTTTTCGGGCTTTTCCGTCGGCCCCCAGAACAAGCCAAGCCCAGTTATGCATCCAGAACATGCTGAAGAAGGAACGATGTTCAGTCAGGAAGTGGATGAGTCTGATAGGGACGCTATCATCCCTGGAACAGTTCGTATCATTAGGAAGACTACACCTCCGTCCTCTTCAATATCACCTAGCATTTCACTGGAAAAAGGACAAGACGCTAGAAGCGGTCTCGATCCCCATTTCCGAGAAGATGAAGTCTTGCCTGACATGGTGGAAGGACAGTATCAGCCTCAGAGAGGGTCTGCCCCTGGCTGTTCAGACTCCCAACCACGTTCTCTTCTCGGACGCATCGGACGTAGGCTGGGGCGCGACATTAGACGGTCGGGAATGCTCGGGAACATGGAACTCGAGTCAAAGGACAATGCATATCAACTGCAAGGAGCTACTGGCAGTACATCTGGCCTTGAAAAGCTTCAGGTCTCTCCTTCAAGGCAAAGTGGTGGAGGTGAACTCGGACAACACCACTGCTTTGGCGTACATCTCCAAGCAAGGAGGGACCCACTCACTGACGTTGTACGAGATCGCAAGGGACCTCCTCACCTGGTCAAAAGGTCTAAACATATCGCTAGTAACGAGGTTCATCCAAGGCAACTTGAATGTCATGGCAGATTGTCTCAGTCGGAAGGGACAAATAATTCCAACAGAATGGACCCTCCACAAGGATGTATGCAAGAGACTTTGGGCCACCTGGGGCCAGCCAACCATAGATCTCTTCGCAACCTCGATGACCAAGAGGCTCCCAATATATTGCTCACCAATCCCGGACCCAGCAGCAGTTCATATAGATGCCTTTCTCCTAGATTGGTCACATCTAGATCTATATGCATTCCCTCCGTTCAAGATTGTCAATAAGGTACTGCAGAAGTTCGCCTCTCACGAAGGGACAAGGTTGACGCTAGTTGCTCCCCTCTGGCCCGCGAGAGAATGGTTCACCGAGGTACTTCGATGGCTAGTAGATGTTCCCAGAACTCTTCCTCTAAGGGTGGACCTTCTACGTCAGCCACACGTAAAGAAGGTACACCAAGGCCTCCACGCTCTTCGTCTGACTGCCTTCAGACTATCGAAAGACTCTCGAGAGCTAGAGGCTTTTCGAAGGAGGCAGCCAGAGCGATTGCTAGAGCAAGGAGAACATCCACCCTTAGAGTCTACCAATCGAAGTGGGAAGTCTTCCGAAGCTGGTGCAAGTCAGTATCTGTATCCTCGACCAGTACCTCTGTAACTCAAATAGCTGACTTCCTCTTATACCTGAGGAAAGAAAGATCTCTTTCAGCTCCCACTATCAAGGGTTACAGAAGCATGTTGGCATCAGTCTTCCGTCACAGAGGCTTAGATCTTTCCAACAATAAAGATCTACAGGACCTCCTTAAGTCTTTTGAGACCACGAAGGAGCGTCGTTTGGTTACACCTGGTTGGAATTTAGACGTGGTACTAAGATTCCTCATGTCAGACAGGTTCGAGCCGCTACAATCAGCCTCCCTGAAAGATCTCACCTTAAAGACTCTTATCCTGGTATGCTTAGCCACAGCTAAAAGAGTCAGTGAGATTCATGCCTTCAGCAAGAACATCGGATTTTCATCTGAAACGGCTACATGTTCTCTACAACTTGGTTTTCTAGCCAAAAACGAGCTGCCTTCTCGACCTTGGCCGAAATCGTTCGATATTCCAAGCTTATCGAATATGGTTGGAAATGAACTAGAAAGAGTCTTATGCCCTGTGAGAGCTCTTAAGTTCTATTTAAAACGAACTAAACCTTTACGAGGCCTGTCTGAAGCTTTATGGTGTTCAGTTAAGAAACCATCTTTGCCTATGTCAAAGAATGCTTTATCCTATTTTATCAGACTGTTAATACGAGAAGCTCATTCCTATCTGAGTGAGGAAGACCAAGCTTTGCTGAAGGTAAGGACACACGAAGTTAGAGCTGTCGCAACTTCCGTGGCCTTTAAACAAAATAGATCTCTGCGAAGTATAATGGACGCAACCTATTGGAGAAGCAAGTCAGTGTTCGCGTCTTTTTATCTTAAGGATGTCCAGTCTCTTTACGAGGACTGCTACACTCTGGGACCATTCGTAGCAGCGAGTGCAGTAGTGGGTGAGGGCTCAACCACTACAATTCCCTAATTCCATAACCTTTTTAATCTTTCTCTTGAAATGTTTTTTATTGTTGTTTTTGGGTTGTCCGGAAGGCTAAGAAGCCTTTCGCATCCTGGTTGATTTGGCGGGTGGTCAAAGTCATTTCTTGAGAAGCGCCTAGATTAGGGGTTTTGATGAGGTCCTGTTGTATGGGTTGCAACCCTTGATACTTCAGATCCTAGGGGTCGATCAGCATCCTAAGAGGATCGCGAGGCTCCGTAAGGAAGACGTACTTAAAAAGGCAGAGTAATTGTTCAAGTCGACTTCCTTACCAGGTACCTATTTATTTTATTTTTGTTATTTTGATAACTTCTAAAATGAAATAAAAACTCTTAGCTCATAATAATGTAAACATATTGCTGGTCTGTACCCACCCCCCTGGGTGTGAATCAGCTATTATAATCACCGGCTAAGTTAAATATTGAAAAATGTTATTTTGATAATAAAATAAATTTTTGAATATACTTACCCGGTGATTATAAATTAAAGGACCCTCCCTTCCTCCCCAATAGAGACGCAGTGGAACGAGGAGAAAAATGAGTCTTTGTTTACATTGAGTACTGGGTATCTGGACGACAGATGGCGCTGTTGGGCACACCCGCAACCTGTGTAGCGATCGCTGGCGAGTTTTACCTTAGAGTTTTCTGTCGAGCAACAGAGTTGCAGCTATTATAATCACCGGGTAAGTATATTCAAAAATTTATTTTATTATCAAAATAACATATTACTAGCTAAGCTACAACTCTGTTATTATTATTATTGTTATTATTATTATTATTATTATTACTAGCCAAACTACAACCCTAGTTGGAAAAGCAAGATGCTATAAGCCCAAGACCTCCAACATGGAGAAATAGCCCAGTGAGGAGAGGAAACATGGAAATGAATAAGTGTTATACGAACTAATGAAAAATTAAAATAGAATATTTAAAAAAACATTAACAACATTAAAATAGATAATACATATGCAACTATCAAAAGACTTAAGTCAGCCCGTTCAACATAATAAAACTTTTGCTGCAACTTTGAACTTTTGAAGTTCTACTGACTCAACTACCCAATTATATAGTGATGATTATATTGACAGTAAACTTTGTCCAGTCGGTGTAAAACTATATTTTTACTCAATGAGTTTATTCACTCAAGAGGTTAACTGCTGCACTGTAAATTTTTAGTAGCTACTTTCCATAGCTCTTTAGCTATGGTAAGCATTTCTTTTATGAGAAGGACACTCCAAAAGCAAACCATTGTTCTCTAGTCTTGGGTAGTGCCATAGCTTCTGTACCATGGTCTTTCACTGTGGGGTTAGAGTTCTCTTTCTTGAGGGTACACTTGGTCACACTATTCTATCCATTTCCATATTTCATTTCCTTACTGGGCTGTTTTGCTTCTTGGAGCCCTGACACTTTTAGTGTCTTGCCTTATTTATAGGGTTATAGCTTAGCAAGTAATAATAATAGAGTATTTTTATAATTGATAATTTGTATTTTCAAATGTAATCATTTGGATTTTTTGTGTGTATGTATTGTTCAATATAGCTCATGAGTAAAACAATAATTTAAATGGGTGATGGAAATTTTTTTTGTTTTTGCCATTCAATATTGTATAAATATGATTTGTTCTAGAAAAGGATATAAAATATATGTAGGATATGTCTTGTATTAATATTTATTGATATAGGATTAATATTTGGATGATTTGTTTTGAAATCAAACTAGATAAACTAAGCCTTTCGATGTTCCTCAACACCGGAGTTATTCATCCTTTCAGGTTGCTGTGAAGTGCGACGAGGTGGCCATATTTGGAGCTGCTTCGGAATCGTTCAGTCAGAAGAACATAAACTGCTCCATAGCGGAGTCGCTCGAGCGTTTCAGAGTCGTCATGGAAGCGGCGAAGAAAGCCGGAGTCAGAGTGAGAGGCTACGTATCCTGCGTCTGCGGCTGTCCGTACGAGGGTCCGGTTGATCCCAAGGTTGTGGCGCAGGTGAGCTCTCAACCTTTTCTGACACTATAGTTCTGTCTCTTTATAGCTGGTCGTAATTCTAAAACTAGTGCAAGGAATGACAAGGCCTTAGTATGGGTAGTCTTATGAATTTTGTACAAAACCCAATGAAATTTACAGTATTGCATTATCAGCAAGTTTGCAAACTTAAAAGAATGAAATCATCTAAACATGTACTGCTTAAAGTACTGGATGTCCCGTTTGGAGTCAACATGCGTAGTGTCGATTCACGAGAAGCTACTTTACAATTTATCGAATATCTTCACGTTAGGAATTTCTATGTAAGTTGGCGACAGGTTTTTAACGTCTTACATTGGAAAGTCCTGTTGGACTCTGCCGGTTCTTTTCTGACCTCTATAGGTCTTTACCATAAGTAGCTAGCAGGCACGAGAGAAAACAAAGTTGCTATTCAGTCAAATTCATATTGCTAGAGAGAGGATTTTATTTTAGTAAATGTCACTCTTGTATATGTACTGCATCTCTATCCTAGTGTCCGCTAATGGCTGTGGGTCACACACACTGTCCTAAACATGTGTTAATTAGAATGGCAATGCAGCAAGACTTGCCTGTCATCTTTTGTATTTATCTGGTGATGTTTTTACTAATCAGTAGTTTCACAGGATGTTTCTTAGAGATGTTAAAATGTGATGTCATTGAAATAACAATTAGTAAACAGGATGAACTTCTAACTCCCTTGTTATAGAACTGTTTGCTATTTGCAAAATATACTTGAGAAAAGTTCCCCATTGTAAAATGAGATCACATCTTAACCAGACTTCTGAGTCACATCAGATCTAAATTGCTTAACTCTCAAGTTGATGCATATAGCTCAACTTTACTGTTTTTTGCTTTTGCTCTGCGTAGCTGTGCAGTAAAGCTTTCTGTCCCGTGAGCTGTATCGTCAGCATTGGAATAGCTTTCTCTGTAAAGTTTAAACTTTTTCTAACATCATAAAACAACTAGTTTTTCTAGTCTTCCTTACGTAATCAAAGCAGAAGCTGCATCGAAATTGGCAAAGAAATCTAACAGCGTGAGGCGATCACAGTTTGCCTTTTTACCTCCGCCAAAGAAGTTGGAAGGAGGTTATGTTTTTGCCCCTGTTTGTGTGTTTGTTTATGAACAGCTTCCTGGCCACAATTTTAATCATAGAATAATGAAATTTGTAGCGATTAACTCATGTAAAAAGCTGGAAATGAATAAATTTGGGCAGCTCAATGTCACGGACGAGCAAAATGTCCAATTCACGTAATCAGCCATAAGTTTGGACGTCGTTGTCACAGAGACTTCAAACTTGGTTCATATTTGAGTGTATTTAAATCCACGGCAATTAATACAGTACATGTTAAGGTCGCAGGTCAAGGTTGAGAAATAAGCTGCCGCGGCAGAGGTCTGCACTCTACTGAGTGCCCCACGAGATTTTCTTGTCTTCCTTATGTAAACGAAGCAGAAGTTGAGTCACAATTGGCAAAGAAATCTAACAATAGGAGGAGATCACAGAGTGCCTTTTTTTATCATTTTCTAGAAATAGCACCACATTATTTCCCCATTTACCAGCGTAATTTATGGCTTTAAATACAACAAGAGCATTTGATTCTCCTCCCTATTGCATCATCTGAATCCTGACCAGTTAGATAAGTACAACCTTTGGAGTTTATTGTCCCCATGAAGAGATAAAAAAAGTTCACGAGATGTAGAAGTGATGACTCCGGAGAAGATACACGAGGAATTGGTATTGTATTGTTTGTTACATTATCAGTCAATAGATATGTAAGTAGCAGGACAAAGACCTGTAGGAACAAGAAAAACATGAAAAATGGAATGGATAAGGAATCTGATGGTAGTTTGGTTTGATAGGAGTACAGGATTAAGGAAGATAGATGTTTTTTCACGTCCAGCACCTTAAAGGAAAGAGTTGGTTGGAGAACATTTATGATTTTGATTGTTTTTGTTATCAAAGTAGACTACTATTTACTATACAAGTTCCATGCACACACCCTTGCAGGCAGCATTACTTTCCCATGTCTTCTCTTGCATAGAGAAACTTGTACATACATACATACATATACCAAGGCACTTCCCTCAATTTTGGGGGGTAGCCGATATCAACAAATGAAACAAAAGAAATGGGGGACCTCTACTCTCTATGTTCCTCCCAGCCTGAGAAACTTGTAGCTTTAGGAAACACCTACTACTGTAGATAAGAGTGCTCCCCTTATCATTGCAAGATGATATTCAGGTCCGTGTCCTCGTCTTGGCCGGCTCTCACAGTGTTTTGGTTACTGCTAAACAAGATGATCTTGCCCATGATTGAGTTTTATTTCTGCTAAAACATTTTAACATCAATCTTCCAACAGTAAAGATGAGAACTTATTGACTGTTATTCATATGAATGATAGAATCATTCATGTTAAATCAGCATTAGTTATACAATTCTTCAATTTTAAATATTTAACTTAGCCGGTGAATATATAGCTGCAACTCTGTTGCTCGACAGACAAACTGTACAGAAAAAACTCGCCAGCGATCGCTATACAAGTTGCGGGTGTGCCCAACAGCGCCATCTGTCGACCAGATACCAAGCTCAATGTAAACAAAGACTCAATTTTCTCTCTGTCGACGTGTCGACAAGACGTGTTTTTCTCGCTGTTGCTAAACTGGAGTTTTTCACATCATATTGGTGAAGTACTATATTCTGGTTTTGGCTTTCGCAATGCAGGTGTTTTATCTTCATCTTAAATCTTGAACTCGTTTTGGATAGATTTAATTATGGTGATAAAGAGAGTATGGACTTTCTTTCACTTTTAAATGGCCGACCCTTCCCTTAGACGGAAGTGTGTTTAGGCTTTTAGTAATTATCTTATCACGTTATAAATTAATTATAGATTTTACTCTATATATTTTATATCTCTCCGCCTTTATTAGGCCTCTTCGATTAACTTTCCATTTATTATAAACATATAAAAATAAATTTTAATGTTTTGTTTATATGCGACCTTTCCTGAGAGTAGGCGGTCCTAACTTGGAAACCGAAGTTAAACAACGTTGAGCCCTTTGCAATCGTAAATAGCTTTTAAAGAGCTAATGATTTAAAACCCTTTAAATGAATATTTTTAATAAATATTTTATGAAAGATTTTCTTTGAATAGTCTTCGTACTGTTTTCAAAGATGAACTAACGTTTAGTTTATTTATACTACGCAGTTTGCGCTCTATCGTTACGATAGAGAGAGAGAGTATCACGGTTTCACTTTGCAGAAAGAGTAAATCGATTCTGACGTTTTGTTCATTATTCTTTCAAAGCTTAAAGGAACTTTTTAATTGAAAAACCTTTCAGTTTTTTCCTTTGGTCAAATAACATGTTTTTTTGACGAAATGTAATTGGGCTCTTCTCTTAGGTGCGAATCAAGAGAGAAAGAGAGAGAGAGATAGAGACGGAGGGAGAGAGAGGAGAGAAAACGTTCCGTTCAAGCGGGTAACATTGTTCTCGAGTTACTCTCGTCCCTAGTCTCTGTACGGGGAGGAAGGATAAAACGTTTTTAGTTTTTTATTCTCGTCCCCAGGCTATGTGCGGTGAGAGATTGAAAACGTAGTTTATATGAACTAGTGTTTAGTCTCTTTCCCAGCAACTGAATTTTTTATCTTTAAATATGTTTTCTGTTTTTTGCTGGTATTAATGAGCTTGCATTATACGACTGATTTCGCAATTACTACCTTTTAATGAAGGGTAGAATTGCGTGTTTCAGGTAGAAATCAGTAAAAGTTTCGATTTCAGTGAAATAAGTGCAAAACAGAAAATCGAAGTGATAAAGTGATATGCGCAAAGTGTTACAGTGTTGCGTCCGAGGGTTCGTCTGTTCGTGCCTGTCGTTCACCTAGTCCGGGACCTCTTGCAAGCTCCCAAACAGGGGAGAAGTAATGTCGAACGACTTATGGGTTCGAGAGGCCTTGATCAACGAACAGACGTTGCCCTCTATGGTATCGGGTGTATCTTACCAAGATCTCCCCTACCATAAGACGAGAGAGACGTTTTTTCTCCTCGTCATCCGAAGGCTTTTCGCATAAGAAACCTGTCACAAGGTTTCGAAGCCCTTAAGCGAAAGTCAGTCCTTTCAGGACAGGTCCAGCGTCCTGGCTACAGCCATTAGGACAGCTCTGACCCTATGCAGTCATCGGATAACTGCTCGCCGCCTAACAAAAGTGTAACACAGACTCCGAGAGTCTTTTTTTGGTTGGCAAAGTGTTGCGGTCACAGACGTTACCCTCGTCTCTTACCACAACCATTTCCGTTGATCCTTAATGGGTTGTACGGCAAGACATGCAGAATATGCTTGCCTCCCTTATGGAAGACTATTCTGCCGATTAGTCCGTTGAGTCTAGCCGTTTATCTCATCGATATCCTGGCTTTCAGCCAACCTAACGTTCCTTTGTGCTTCCTGTTGACGTTGGCGTAGCTAAGTCACGTCAGTCAGGTTGTTTAGAACCACACTCGATGCGGTCTCGTGTGGATTTTCAGCCGCATTTGGACGTTAGGCCACTTGCTGATGCTCCTGTTGACGTTCAAGACGTTCGCTAACAATCGGAGTTGACTTGTTTTGACGCTGTGCGTCAACCTCCGCATTCTAGAGTTGTTTTGACTGCTCAGTCTAGGCAGTCAAAGCAGTCTCGAGTGGACGCTGTGCGTCCTCACGCACCTGTTGTGGTTGACAGTTCAGTTGTTGACAGTTCACAGACTGTCAAGCAGTTACATGACGTTGCGTCCTGGTCCGCTACTAATGCACCAGTGAGTGTGGACTCTGCTTGTAAAGCATTGCCACCACGGTAGGTCTCTCCCTTGCTTGAGACTCAGCTTTTATCGGACAAGGTTCCTGTAGATGAGGAAGTTGCTGTTCCCCCTCCTACTGATATTACCTTGAGGACTCTGTCAGATGGAGAGGAGCCTAAAGCTGCTTAGCCCTCTATGGACTTTAATTAAATCATGATGATTTTTTTTAAGGATCTTTGTCCGGATCTTTTTGTAACTGCTGCTCCTCGTTCGCCTAAACGTCAGAGCTTACACTAGGCCTAGCTACTTCGAAGCCGTTGTTTTTAAGCTAGTGCTCTCTCGCTCTCCTAGAGAGCTTTACGTTTGCTAGGCAACTGGTTTATCACCAGGAGGAGTTTGGGGGATACAGCCTTTGCTTTCCCTTCTTTTAAACTGGCTTATAGAGCGAGAGTCTGATATGACACGAGAGAAGTTCTCGGCTTGGGAGTTCATGCCTCTGCCCAGATAGACTTCTCAAATCTCGTAGACTCTCCCTGGCGCCTGGCCAGGAGACGCTCCAAGTTTTTTACAGGTCAACTTCACAGCTGTTTTCGAGCCTTTGAAGTTTTGCTGTACAATTATGTCATGCATAAACAAGGCTTTCAGGGATGGAAAGCGGTACCGCCTCAGTCGCTAACCCCGTCTGTTGCCGCACCTGCTCCCGTAGACCCTAAATGGGCTTTGCTGCAAGACATGCAGTCCAAGCTTGCGTCCTTGATAGAGGACTTTAATGCGGAGAAGGTTGCTGCCGAACCCTCTGGCCAACAACCTTCCAACCGGTCGGTTGTGCGTCCTGTTGACGCTGAGGTAACCTTCTCGCGTCTGCCAGTTGAGGTGGTTCCTCCACCGATGCGACCCAGTGTGGGTTGCCAGCCGCACGTTGACGTTAAGCGACGCTCGGAGGTGGTTGTTGACGTTCAGGACGTTCAACAACCGGCAGAGGTGACTTGTTTTGACGCAGTGCGTCAACCTCAGCAACCCGGTAGGGTGTTGACGGCACAACCCAGACGGTCTAGACAGTCTCGGGTGGACGCTGTGCTTCCTCGCGCACCCATGGTTGTTGACAGTTCACAGACTGTGCAGCAGTTCCATGATGTTGCGTCCGGCTCCGTCACGCATGCACCAGTGCGACCGGACTCAGCGAGCCAGACGTTGCCCACTCCGGTGCCGTTTCCTCATCAGTTTTCGGATGAGGAATTATCTGATGAGGACGTTGCTGAACAACAAGACGATCAGCCCCCAGAATAGATCAAACCCTGCTATCCATCCAGAAGATGCTGAAGAAGGAACGCTGCTCAGTCAGGCTGTGGATGAGTCTGGTAGGGACGCTGTCATCCGTGGAACATTTTGTGTCACTAGGAAGACTACACCTCCGTCCTCTTCAATACCATCTAGCTTTTCACTGGAAAAAGAACAAGACGCTAGAAGCGGTCTCGATCCCGATTTCCGAAAAGATAAAGTCTTGTCTGACTTGGTGGAAGGACAATATCAACCTAAGAGAGGGTCTTCCCCTGGCTGTTCAGACTCCCAACCACGTTCTCTTCTCGGACGCATCGGACGTGGGCTGGGGCGCGACACTAGACGGTCGGGAATGCTCAGGACTGTGGAACTCGAGTCAGAGGAGCATGCATATCAACTGCAAGGAGCTGTTGGCAGTACATCTGGCCTTGAAAAGCTTCAAGTCTCTCCTTCGAGGCAAGGTGGTGGAAGTAAACTCAGACAACACCACGGCCTTGGCGTACATCTCCAAACAAGGAGGTACCCACTCACTGACGTTGTACGAGATCGCAAGGGACCTGCTCATCTGGTCAAAAGGTCAAGACATCTCCCTAGTAACGAGGTTCATCCTAGGCAACTTGAATGTCATTGTGGAGGATTAATTTTATTTTAATTTATTTTTTTTGTTTTGCCAAATCCTGTGTGTGTGTGTGAGAGAGAGAGAGAGAGAGAGAGAGAGAGAGAGAGAGAGAGAGAGAGAGAGAGAGAGAGAGAGAGATATTGTGTTAGCGAGCGAAAGTAGTTAGGTTAACGATCGTTTGTGGTGAGAAAGACTGTTGGTACAAATGAGATTGTTTGTTTACATTTTTTAGTTAGGTTACGACAGTGGTGAATGTTTCGAAGCGAATGTTTTTTTGATTGACTGCGTCCTGAAGCAGTTGTGTGGTTGAATGCTGGATTTTATATTTTTCTGACCAGCGTGGAAGTGGTTTTTGATTTTCAAAGTAAGTACAGTTTTGTTTATCTTTGCTTGTCGTGATTGTGAATGATAGGAACAATTTATTATTTATCTTTGATTATAGTGCGATAGTTCAGTTAGCTAGAAGTGTTCGTAAGTGTTTTTCTTTTTTATTTTGGCAGGCTGCGATTCCTCCTTTGGAGTGACTAAATTTCTAGAAAGTGGATTACTGTTGATGACCTGGCCTGGAACTGATCATATTTAGACTGTTTTTTTTGGATTAACGATTGTCGATGACCTGGCCTGTTTACTTCGATTGCTGCTATTGATGATGATAATGATGATAAGGATGATGACGATGATGATTACGACCCCGATTAGGGAGGCAGTGGTGGCAACTTGCCATACAGTTTAACCTGTTAATCACAGATTGAGGGTTGTGCCGTGAAAGACAGTTCGGCAGTTTGTGAACGACTGTGTTGCAAATAACATATATGAGCATACAAATTTTGGTGTTGAACTCGTAATATATATGTGTTTTGTGTTTTCATGTTTGGGTTGCGGTTAGTTTTAAGTTTCGTTAGGATTTATTGGATTGCGGAAAGGTTTTTTTTGTTAATTATATATTTAGTTTAAAGTGTTAAATTTTGATTAGTTTAAAGTGTTAAGTTTTGATTGGTTTAAAGTATTAATTTTGAATGTGGATGGTTTATGATTTATTTTAAGTTTTATGAAATATAGATTTAAGGTTATGTTTTGTTTTGTTTTGTCCTTATGTCTAAGAGTCTGGTTTTAGATAACGTAAGGGGAAAGTTTGTTTTGTGGAGACATTTGTCAGCTAGAGTGCTTCAAGGGTGTGGGGGTTGTTTTTGCAACATCCCGCCACATCATAGCAGATTGTCTCAGTCGAAAAGGGCAAGTAATTCCAACAGAATGGACCCTCCACAAGGATGTGTGCAAGAGACTTTGGGCCACTTGGGGCCAACCAACCATAGATCTCTTTGCAACCTCGCTGACCAAGAGGCTTCCAATCTATTGCTCCCCAGTCCCGGACCCAGCAGCAATACATATAGATGCCTTCCTCCTAGATTGGTCACATCTGGATCTCTACGCATTCCCACCGTTCAAGATTGTCAACAAGGTACTGCAGAAGTTCGCCTCTCACGAAGGGACAAGGTTGACGTTAGTTGCTCCCCTCTGGCCCGCGAGAGAATGGTTCACCGAGGTACTTCGATGGCTAGTAGACGTTCCCAGAAGTCTTACTCTAAGGGTGGACCTTCTACGTCAGCCTCACGTAAAGAAGGTACACCAAAGCCTCCTCGCTCTTCGTCTGACTGCCTTCAGTCTATCGAAAGACTCTCGAGAGCTAGAGGCTTTTCGAAGGAGGCAGCCAGTGCGATTGCTAGAGCAAGGAGAGCATCCACCATTAGAGTCTACCAATCGAAGTGGGAAGTCTTCCGAGACTGGTGCAAGTCAGTTTCTGTATCCTCGACCAGTACCTCTGTAGCTCAAATAGCTGATTTTCTCTTATACCAGAGAAAAGGACGATCCCTTTCAGCTCCCACTATCAAGGGCTACAGAAGCATGTTGGCCTCGGTCTTCCGGCATAGAGGCTTAGATCTTTCCAACAATAAAGATCTTCAAGATCTCCTTAAGTCTTTTGAGACCACCAAGGAGCGTCGTTTGGCTACCCCTGGTTGGAATTTAGACGTGGTACTAAGATTCCTCATGTCAGACAGGTTTGAGCCGCTACAATCAGCCTCCCTGAAAGATCTCACTTTAAAGACTCTTTTCCTGGTATGCTTAGCCTCAGCTAAAAGAGTCAGTGAGATTCATGCCTTCAGCAAGAACATCGGATTTTCGTCAGAAAAAGCCACCTGTTCGCTACAACTTGGTTTTCTAGCCAAAAATGTGCTGCCTTCTCGGCCTTGGCCTAAATCTTTCGATATTCCCAGCTTATCGGAGATTGTAGGCAATGAACTAGAAAGAATCTTATGCCCTGTGAGAGCTCTTAAGTTCTATTTAAAGCGTACCAAACCTTTACGAGGCCAATCTGAAGCTTTATGGTGTTCAGTTAAGAAACCATCTTTGCCTATGTCAAAGAATGCTTTATCATACTTTATCAGACTGTTAATACGAGAAGCTCATTCACATCTGAGTGAGGAAGACCGAGCTTTGCTTAAGGTGAAGACGCACGAAGTTAGAGCTGTTGCAACTTCCGTGGCCTTTAAGCAAAATAGATCTCTGCGAAGTATAATGGACGCAACCTATTGGAGAAGCAAGTCAGTGTTCGCGTCTTTTTATCTAAAGGATGTCCAGTCTCTTTACGAGGACTGCTACACACTGGGACCATTCGTAGCAGCGAGTGCAGTAGTGGGTGAGGGCTCAACCACTACAATTCCCTAATTCCAGATCCTTTTAATCTTTCTCTTGAAATGTTTTTTAATGTTGTTTTTATGGGTTGTCCGGAAGGCTAAGAAGCCTTTCGCATCCTGGTTGATTTGGCGGGTGGTCAAAGTCATTTCTTGAGAGCGCCTAGATTAGGGGTTTGATGAGGTCCTGTTGTATGGGTTGCAACCCTTGATACTCCAGCTCCTAGGGGTCGATCAGCATCCTAAGAGGATCGCGAGGCTCCGTAAGGAAGACGTACTTATAAGGCAGAGTAATCGTTCAAGTCGACTTCCTTACCAGGTACCTATTTATTTTGTTTTTGTTATTTTGATAACTTCTAAAATGAAATAAAAAACTCTTAGCTCATAAAATGTAAACATATATTACTGGTCTCTACCCACCATCCTGGGTGTGAATCAGCTATATATTCACCGGCTAAGTTAAATATTTAAAAATGATATTTTAATTATAAAATAAATTTTTGAATATACTTACCCGGTGAATATATAAATTAAATGACCCTCCCTTCCTCCCCAATAGAGACGCAGTGGGACGAGGAGAAAATTGAGTCTTTGTTTACATTGAGCTTGGTATCTGGTCGACAGATGGCGCTGTTGGGCACACCCGCAACTTGTATAGCGATTGCTGGCGAGTTTTTTCTGTACAGTTTGTCTGTCGAGCAACAGAGTTGCAGCTATATATTCACCGGGTAAGTATATTCAAAAATTTATTTTATAATTAAAATATCATGTTTCAACAATTTGGATAACACTTAGGAAACTTCTCTCGTTCGTTATTTGACCGAATTAAGAGTTCAATCAGTAGCTTCTAGTCTTTCAAGGATATTTTGTAATGCTGACATATTGAATACTAGCTTTTATTGTTGTATTTTATCTCTTATCCCCATGCTATTTGCCCTTAACCCCCAGGCGTTTTTTTGTTCCAAGCACATTTTGCAATATATATTTTTTAAATTGCTCTAACAGCCTTAATTTTTGCCATAGAGAGGTCAGGTTGGTCTCATTCTTTTGGAAAATGCCTGAAGATTCTCATATAGTTATCAGAAATATGCAAAAAAAATGTAAATAGCAGTTTTTGGCAAGGACGTACCAGTACATCCATGGGGGTAAAAGTGCTAAGTATCTACAGATACATTCTGATAGAAATGTGTTCTTGTAAAGGACTGAATATTCTTGGATCTTTATTAAAGAATGTGTGGGTTGGAAATATCACATTATTGTCATTGAATTTTATAAGCTACTAGAAATTCTAGTTTTCTTATTAGTTTAGTATTTGATAAGGACTTTGTAAGCAACCTTAATGCTCTGATTTTTATTTTGTGGCAGATTCATCCATGCCAAGATTCTTGTGCAGGATGTGTTGTACTATGGTAGCGGTATGTTAAGATTTATATAGGTGGTGGTCTATTGAAAGCTATTTAACTTTTATAAGGATATCTTCACTTTTATTCTTTTAAATTGAATTTCCTTTTATTTATTATACAGTATAACACAATATCGGCGTCAATGACCTTCGATGTCAGGCTGCAAGAAAACTCAAAATCAATCAATTAATTTTTTTATCACACTCTTGCCATTATCTTTAAATTTAGCAAGTTGTTACTTTAATCTATTCTTTTGTGTCATTTATAATTTGCAAAACTGGTCGTTAGACTCCTTTGATTGAGAATTCTTTTAAAAAGTTTATCTAAAATAGCAGACAGAACTTGCTTGTGCAGTTCATAATTTAGGTATTCAAGCTCTGAAGAAATACCTCAGTTGAATTTTCTGTTTTTTGTTTTAAAGAACTAATATGTTTCCTTTATAGATGTGCAGTACCATATTTTACCATTCTTATAATTGTGTTCTCTTGTATTTGCAGGTTGCGCTGGAAATGTACGAAATGGGCTGTTACGAAATTTCGTTGGGCGACACAATAGGTATAGGAACTCCGGGCTGTATGCGGAGGATGCTAGAGGAAGTGTTGACGGTCCTTCCTGCGGATGTCCTGGCTGTCCATTGTCACGACACGTATGGCCAAGCTCTGCCTAATATTTTAACGGCGCTTCAGGTGAATATTTCTCAGTATTAATTTGCTTTTGTGTTAGCGGGTTTTTGTGTTATCTGTTGCTTTAACAGGTCAGCCAATTTATGTCTTATGCCCTATCTTACTTTTGATTACAATGTAGTTTTAACTACAGTATAATCTCATGAACCGCTGATTTGAATATGTTATTGAACTTTTGAAATTATAGAAAAAATATCTATGTTAATAAATCACTTACCTGTTGGGGCTGAACTGAAAGCACTGGGTAAAGTTTTAAAGCTGTGTGTCAATACATCACCACTTGGTAGAGTAGGCTGCTGTAAAGTCATGTTTCAAGTAAGAGGAATGTTGGCCCAAAGGTCAAGAGGTTTCTCCCATTCTTTCCTCTTCAGGTTTCTTTTCATTTACTTGTTCCTACTCTTATACAAACCTGAGTCTTTTAAGATAGGAAATATATTTTTATTGGAGCTGCAACGGCTGTTGAATTCATTTACGAGATTGTTAACATTAGGTGGTGAGATCAGTTGAGAAATCCCGCCCCTTCACCTGTCGGAGGCTCATCACTTTAGTTTTCGGCCGTAGCGAGAACTGACGTACTGTTGTGTCTTTACGAAACTTTTTCATCTTTCTTTTTCTTACGGGAAGTTAATGTTGGCTGTTGATTGTGACTATGGATGTGAAGCCAGAAATTGGTACCTGCCAAGGAAAGGGAAGACTTTGCAACCAGTTTATGGCTAAACTGTGCTTCTTGTAGGTTGCGTAAATGTCCCGAGTGTAGGTTGTGGCTTCCTGTGCTATGATAGGCATATGCCTCGAAGGAGTTGATAAGAGATGCCTTTTGCCTCTTCTGTTCTCTCATTGAGTATGTCTGCTACTGCCGTTGTTGTGCATGTGCCCCTGACTCGGTCTCATTTGAGTATGTGTCGGGAGCAGGGAGCTATGTTGGCAGGCTGTTCAGGTTCTGGTGGTGTGTGGGGGTACCCTAGTGTTTGTCGCACCCCATCGGAAGTTGGAGGCTATTCTCTAGTTGATGTGCAAACCGCTGCCAATGGAGTTTACCTGAGAAAGGCTTGGACCGTGTTAGGTATTTCAGGTAAAGCCTCTTATAACTTTGTAGAGTGAGCTGGTAGCTGTACTACCTCTCCCCCCATGTCTCCCCTGCGCCAATGTTCCCCTTGGT
Organism: Palaemon carinicauda; assembly: GCF_036898095.1. Taxonomy (NCBI): domain Eukaryota; kingdom Metazoa; phylum Arthropoda; class Malacostraca; order Decapoda; family Palaemonidae; genus Palaemon; species Palaemon carinicauda. The sequence continues at coordinate 100,315,416 of NC_090749.1, read as the reverse complement.
GATGCTAGTGGTGAAAGGCCTGGTTGGTGTGTCTCAAGTGTCAGTGGCTTTGATATAGTACACAATGATAGCTCCTTTTAAAGACTGATCCTTTGATACTACTGCCAGCCAGAAAAGCTCCGGCACCTGAAGGTTTCACTCGTAATGTTGGCGTAAGTCAGCCCCAGGGCCAAAAATACGTGTTCCCCCGGTGCCGATTGTTGCCCCATGCATCACCCAACCTTGTCACCCCATTGTTTGTCACAAGTTTCCCTGTACCCGTCGTCCCGACCATTGTGTCTATGAGTCCGAAGCAGGTAGTCCCCTCTCTCCAACTGTCTGTGACCGTACCTGTGTCTGTTTCGCAAGGTCCTATGGGTATTCCATCCCTGGAACTACCCTGGTCAGATCTGGCTAGTTTATTCTTGGATCAAGTTGATAATCAGATCTGTGGATCTGAGAACTCTCGCTTCCAGCCGGCCAAACAAGACCTTTCTTCCCCATCCCTCCTCCTATTGAAGCAGAGAAGATTCTATGGACCAGAGCTTGCTAATTTATTACCTGTGCAGATTGACGTGGTATGCACACCACTTGGGGGACTCTCCTTGGAGACACTCAAGGCAGAAGGTACGTTTTCCTCAGCCTGCGAGTCGGCGTCCCTATAATCGTTTGCCATGTCCTCCCTCCAAGTTGTCTCTTAACTTGACCAGTGGTCAGGGGCAGTGATATACTTCGCCAACTCGACAGGTTATCAACAACCCCAGACACACTTGCTGTCTGGTGGGATGCTAGTGACCTTGGCCTCACCAAGCAACAGACCAGTGGGCCAACTGGGTTTTGAAAAGGCGGGATGCTTTAGTCTCCAATTCTCAAAGCAAGTTGGCTCAGATGTAGCTCTGACACTGAAGATATCATTGGTGCGAGCAGCTACAACTCTCCAAATAGTCAGTTGCAGGCGGCTATGGAGAAGTGGAAGACTGCTTTGCAGGGCTCGGATTCAGCGTGCAGTCTCCTTCAAGGTCCCTGGCCTTCGGAGGAACTGTGGCCAAACCCTTGTGTTGAGCAATGTCTGTGAGATGGGGTACAGTGCAAGGAAATCACTCAAAGCCGTCCATAGACCCCTATCAGGACTGTCTGTAATGTCTTCCAAAAAGGAGTCTGTTCATGCTTAGTCTTTTAGAGCCATCCAACCTTGGCCTTCCAGGAATGGGGCGAGAGGAAAATACCAATGCTGGTGTTCCTTCTCCCCAAGCTTCAGGGAGTAGGGTAATGCTTATTATGCTATTGTGCAGCCTGGAAGAGACATGGAGCTCAATGAGGGTTAGTGAGTGCTCTTCGGACCATTGGCTCCCTTATCTCACTTACCGACAGAGTTCTTGTCCTATTCTCCAACCAAAGTCCTTGGCCTTGCGGATAAAAATACTGGATATTGGAGAAAAATGGGATGAAAGTAATTCGAGACGAGTATCTGGAATTCTGCTGTTGACTCGTCCCAGTGGAGAAGTCAACTGGGGGTTGGAGACTGGTCATCGACCTCTCTCCACTGAATAAAATGTATTTACTCAAGTTCTGGATGGAAGCCACAATCATTGCCAAGTTCCATTAGAAAGGGAAACTTGAGGCTTTTAGTGTATGCCTTGATTGCTAATAGGGTCGAGGTATCAGCTAAGACCTGAGCAATAGAAATGGCGATGTGTATTAGGACTGAGTACCCTTCTCTTAAGTTCTTCCTTGTCCTCCTCCTCTTCCTCTTCACTCCTCTTCAGATTCTGATGCTTTAGAAGAAAAATAATTCAAAGAAATCCAGGAAGGCCAATTACAATCGTAAGAATAAGGCTGTTAATGACACCATGTATCCTTAGGAAGTGTGGATGAGACACGGGTGGCTTCCTTTGCCCCATGGCCACGAGGTATGCAGCGGGGCTTGCACCATGGCCCCTTGTGGGCTACTACTGCAGCCCCGTGGTTATCGGTAGCTCTTCCTTATGAGGGTTCCAGGTCTGTGTCGCAAGTTCACCATTTTACTGTAGCTATGTGTGATAGAGATGTAGAGTCCTGCACACTCTCTGTCTGCCTTGTGTTGGAAGAGCTTGGGAGCTCTTATTCACCTTTCCCACTTAGACGGTGTACTGCTCCCTTCTCTGAGCAGGCTGCTGCTGAGTCCTGTGTTGGGAAGAGGGTACCCCGTGGGGATAGTGACCCATGGGGCTCTCCCCTTGGAAGGGCTTTGTCATTGATTATCACTTAGACCTCAAATTCTGGGTGGACATTGGTGGAGGATTTGATAAGCAGAAGAAGTAATTTGTTCCATATCCTTTCCCAAGTCTTCCTCATGCTCCTCTTCCTCTCTCTTTCTGATTTTGTACTATGAAGAAGTTTAGGTAGGCCATTCATAGTCGCAAGATAAGCTCTTGTCAACACAACCTCTCCCGGATAGGAAGGGGTTGACAACACTGGCTACCCAATAGCCAGGTGGGACATAGATAGAGACAGAGTGAACTCCTTCTGTCGGCCGTCTGTTTAAGAGCTGGATAGTCGCCTTTTTCTTTCATTCCTGGATGATGAACATCTGCTTCCTTTCTGGGCGGGATACTACAGTATCCCGTGTTGAGAAAATGGTGTGCTGAACTGCCACGGACCTATGGTTGAGGGACTTCAGCCCCCCTTCCATAGGCACAAGGTCATCACTTCCTCCCCACCATGATCATCAGATGTAAGATTCTCCTTTTATCTCTGCCTTGATCGATGCAAGAGATCCTTCTTTTCCTAAGGACTGCTGGCCAGATCCAGCTTCAGTCCACAAATAAGTTGCTTGTTTTCGGAAGGAGAGAATAGATCTTTGGAGCAGCCTTCCGGACCCTCTATCTCTTGAAGTATGATGGCAATCAAGCTTTTTTACCTCCCAGTTACCAGACTTTGGATTGGTACCCTGGGTAGCAGAGAGAATGTTTCTTTTGAATGTTCTTGCTCTCAAGTGCAATGAACTGGCTGAGGTGACCTCGGTACCCCTCTTCAGCTTGGCCTCAGTCATTAATTGGCACATTGGTCACCCCACAAGGTCAAAACCTTATATGGAACTGCCTGTTCAGACCTTGCTAGTTGGTCCTAGTTCCAGTTGACGATTAGATATGTGGATCAGAGTTCTCTCTCTCGCTTATGGTCAGCCAACCAGGATCCTACTGCACACGCTCTTGGCAGTGAAGATTCTGCAGCATCATCTCCTCCTCCGAGACCAGCTAGTGTCTGCACTGTTGAGATGATTCCTTTTGGAGAGACTCTAGTCAGAAGGCACGTCTTTCTCAGCCCTCGAGTCATTTGCCAGGAATCGCCTGCCTTGTCCACCCTCCAAGCTTTCTCCTAGCTTGACAATGGTAAGTCATGGGACATATTTCACAAAAAGATGCTGGCATTATACTGTATCTTGAAGCAGCCATCAAAATATGAATCATATTTTCAAAAAAATTTCCCATTAATAACATCAACTTCTCCAGCATATTTGTCTTACAAAGTAAAAGTGATTATACTTGCAATTTTCAGGAAAATAGCAGAACAGTTAATTGATCCAGCCACATTTAGTTCTCTTTATCATGATCTTATTTGTAGCACACACATAGAGAGAGAGAGAGAGAGAGAGAGAGAGAGAGAGAGAGAGAGAGAGAGAGAGAGAGAGAGAGAGAGAGAGAGAGAGAGAGAGAGAGAGTGAGTGAGTGAGTGAGTGAGTGAGTGAGTGAGTGAGTGAGTGTGTGTGTGTGTGTGTGTGTGTGTGTGTGTGTGTGTGTGTGTCAGTCACTCTCTCTCTCCATTCTTGTTAACATACTTCACTTCCACTTTGCATCTCAACCTTTCTAATTTTACTGCATAGAACAACTGGGTTCTTCCCTCAGTTTCACATGGGTGCTAAATGGTCTTCTGGGACCTAGTGCCAGGTCTCATGACCTAAATGGATAAATCCATGAGTGAAGAGAACTGGTTTTTAATTCCTCAGAGACTAAAGCAAACTCGAAAATTGAAGTTGGGACAATTTTTGGAGGAGGTTTTCTGCAGACAGAACTTGCATTTTGTAACTTACCCTCTTTACTTTGGTTGTTCATGAACTCTCAGATAGGTCTTCTAAGATTGTATCTATATATGCTTTGTAGCTACGTGGTACATTTAGCGGATTATTTCAATTTTGAGCGACCAGTATAGCTGAACTTTTTCTCAGCAGCATTGATGTATCATTATTATCATTATCATTATCAATTGCTAAGCTACAACCCTAGTTGAAAGAGCAGGATGCTATAAGCCCAGGGACCCCAACAGGGAAAATAGCCCTAAGAGGAAAGGAAACAAGGAAAAATAAAATATTTTAAGAAGAGTAACAACATCAAAATAAATATTTCCTATATAAACTATAAAAACTTTAACTAAACAAGAGGAAAAGAAATAAAATAGAATATTGTGCCCGAGTGTACCCTCAAGTAAGCGAACTCTAACCCATACAGTGGAAGACCATGGTACAGAGGCTATGGCACTACCCAAGACTAGAGAACAATACTTTGATTTTGGAGTGTCCTTCTCCCAGAAGAGCTGCTTACCATGGCTAAAGAGTCTCTTCTACCCTAACCAAGAGGAAAATGGCCACTGAACATTTACAGTGCAGTAACCCCTTGAATGAAAGAAAATTGCTTGGTAATCTAAGTGTTGTCAGGTGTATGAGGGCAAAGAAAAGTCTATAAAGAATAGGCCAGACTATTCGGTGTGTGTATAGGCAAAGGGAAAATGAACCATAACCATAGAGAAGGATCTAATGTAGTACTGCCTGGCCAGTCAAAGGACCCCATAACTCTCTAGCAGTAGTATCTTCATTGTATGGCTGGTGAATTGGGTTTCAGGTGAATAAAACTTGAGATATTCATATTTACTGTATTCTGGTGCTAAGATGGACCATGAGCTATTGTGAAAATGGACAGAATTTTTGCATTTGATTTGTGGTTTAAATTTTTTTTTTAAACAAATTGAATTTGCTTTTTGATGATTGTAGTTATGTTACAAGTTCAGTGAACAAATGTTTTCAAGAGAATAAATAGCTTTTCATATACCATTATATATTATGTTTGCCATTTGGTTCTAAAACTTTATTATCTTGAAACAGTTCTCAGTTTAGAAGATATGATAATGATTTATTAAAAATGCTGACATCCTTGTTTTTACATCAAATTTTGAGAGACAGTTATATTTACATGATGTGTTTTCCTCAGATGTCTCAAATGTTTAGAATAGAGTTGTCTCGATTTATTTCTTATTTTCCTGTTCAACTCGTTACCGACAAAGCCTTAAAGTTTACCCCCATACTAATGTACATACTCTTCTCTATCAGATGGGCATAAGCGTGGTTGACGCATCTGTGGCGGGCTTGGGTGGCTGCCCGTATGCCAAAGGAGCTTCGGGGAACGTGGCGACCGAAGACGTCGTCTACATGCTGAACGGCCTCCAGATCGAAACGGGCGTCGACTTGGAGAAGCTGATCGATGCCGGAAACTTTATCTGCAAAGCCATAAATAGACCGAACCACAGCAAAGTGAGCCAAGCGAGAACCAAGTGCTAGTCAAGCTAACTGAAACTGCTGTTTGTTTTGAAATAGTTTGGCTAGCGAATAGCAACGAGGGTAACGTAACTCGCGTGAAATTGTGATAACTTATTTATTTAGTAGTTGGTTTCATGGTTTGTCTTCTCTACTAGTTGATTCTGATTACGATTGGGATTTCTCTAATTCTAAGAATTTATTTCTGTAATTTATTACAAAGCAGCAAACAAGTCAGAAATAACTTATGTTAATGCGTAGTTATGCTATTTCGTTTCAGACCATGTAATAATGTTTGATTATTTTTTTAAAAGAGTTTCGGTATATTTTACCACAAGCAAAAAGAAGCGACGTCAGTACTTAGTTATTTCCTGTGGTTGTTGCAGCTGTTCTGTTGCATAATTGTGTATAGAATTTGTAATTTCTTCTGTGGATCATTGATTATATTAAGTTAGATTTTAAATTCTTTATAAAGATTCAGGGAGAGGAAATCCAATGACCTATTTAGCAGCTCGTTATTAGGAAAGAGATGCAACTAAATGAAGTGCTGATACTTTTTTTGTAGGTTTTTATTTTTGTAAAATAGAAGATTTAAACTTAAAATCAGATCATAAAGGGCCTACTAGATATATTATGATAGGAATAAAACAGAATTTTATTGTTACTGATTATGGGAATTTAAATTCAATTTATAGATTTAAAAGAAGGAATCTTTTGAATGCCGAATAAAGTGCAGTCAAAATGATTGCCATTATCACATTCTCCTCTTGGAGTTTTGATCCATCATCACCCAATCCACTGGAGATGTTAAGCCGTCATCAGCCAATCCACTCATGGTGTTAAGCCGTTATCATCCAGTCTGCTCCGGTGGTAATACGTTATCCGCCAGTCTGCTCCCGGTGTTAATCCGTTATCAGGCGGTCTGCTCCCGGTGTTAATCCGTTATCATCCGTTATCAGACAGTCTGCTCCCGGTGTTAATTCGTTATCAGGTAGTCTGCTCCTGGTGTTAATCCATTATCATCCAGTCTGCTCCCGGTGTTAATCCGTTATCAGCCAGTCTGCTCCTGGTTGTTAATCCTTTATTTTCCTATCTTCCAGCGTTAAGGTGAAGTCAAACAAAGCGTTAAAATGATCAAGTGACTTGTAGATTTATCTTATCCAAACGTGAATTTGAATTCAATGTATATACAATCAAAAGATTTTTTCGGGCAGTCATACTCATTCAGAGTGTTACGTGAGATTGAATATCAGTAGCTGTAAATATGCTTAAGACTACCTAATATTTTTAGATGAGAGAGATGATCAAATACTTGTATGTGTTTAGTATCCCATGTTCCCTATAAACTGATGCGACTTTAGAGCACAACTTAATGATTCATTCTTTAGTAAATTTAATTTTGATAAAGAGGTTCTGTAATTTCAGCGCCACATAAATACTGGTTGGGATGAAGGAATAGTTTGTGATTTCTTATGATATTCCAATTCCTCTTTTCATAGGTATATAAGGTTTACATTCAATACCCCTTTTTTATTCATGTCTGTGTTATCTCATATTCATTTAGGTACTTTACGTACAGTATTGCCTTCCGTTGCTGGTGTATTGTTCCATGATAGCTGAAAAAAACTGCAATGTAGATACAGAATTCTATGGCATATTTTATCCTTTATTTTTATAATTTTTCATAATTATGCCATTATAACCCCTAAAAGGACAATTTTAAGCTATTATAACCACAGAAATGACAATTTTCAAGCTTGTATAACTATATAAATGACAATTTTAAACATTTGTGATCACAAAAATGACTATGTTAGGCTTTGGAACTACAAAAAATAACTTTTTTTTATTTTTATATAACTACAAAAATTACCAATTTAAGCTTTTATATCCCAAAATTGACAATTTTAATCTTGTTTAACCCCCCCAAAATAACTATTTTTAGCTTTGACAACAAGAAATTATCATGTTAAAGTTATTACAACCTCAAAATTATAATTTTAAGCTTTTAAAACCCCAAAAATAACTATTTTAAGCTTTTATACTTTGAAATTTAACATTTTAAGTCTTAATGACCCCAAAATTAAAAATAACTATTTCAAGCTTTTATAATCTCTTAAAATAATTTTTTAACTAAAGGTAATTAAAATAGGTAAAATATAGAAACATTTAAGAGGAGTCCTCGATATAGATTTACATTTGATATATTTATGAATTTGCGATGTAATAAGGAAAGGATTACTCCAAGGTATTTGAGTATTAACCCTTTTACCCCCAATGGATGTACTGGTACGTTTCACAAAACTCATCCCTTTAACCCCATGGACGTACTGGTACGTCCGTGCAAAAAAACTGCTATTTACATTTTTTTGCATATTTCTGATAACTATATGAGAAACTTTAGGCATTTTCCAAAAGAATGAGACCAACCTGACCTCTCTATGATGAAAATTAAGGCCGTTAGAGCAATTTAAAAAATATATATTGAAAAATGTGCTTGAAAAAAAAAATGCCTGGGGGTTAAGGGTTGGAAAGTTCCAAATAGCCTGGGGGGTAAAAGGGTTAACTTTAAAAGAAGAAACTATTTTGCGTATTGTATTATATCCTAAGGAAAAGATTAATTTTTTGTTAAGAAAAGTATAATTTTGCAATTTATTTAAATGTACATTTCAGTGGTATTATTTGTAATGATCTTAGTAATTTTAGTAGCAAGATTGTGAAACTCATTACTCTGATGATGGTGTTTTTTTCCAGGTTAATTCAGGTGTTGGATTTATATTTTTGTATGTCTGTATTTCTCTGTAGTGGTACAAAACTCCTTTTGTATTTTTGTCACTTTAGGAGTGACGTAGATTTTAACTGTAGCGGGAATTAGTGTTATGATTATCGCTTCCTTTCCATTTACTGCAGGTCAAATTATGTCGGTAAACTTGTGTCTTCTAAGTACTATACAATGCATATATTCATTATTTGTTAAAGATTTTAATTGCGATTACAGTTGTTCCATATCGTTCGCGATTAATTCCCGATATGATTATCTGTAAGAAGGAAAGTAAGGTAACCTTTTCTAGTAGTTATTGTGCCAATACAAAGGAATTTTTGTTTAACTTACAGTATATTGTATGAGAAAATAATATTCCATTAGTGCTAGCACACTCACTGATTGTATTCATCCTCGGGGGTCAGTTACCGTGCGAATATTAAGGACAGACTGTAATGCATCAAGTGAGGACAAAGTGCGTGGTTTAAAGACCATTCATGAATGGTAGAGGCAAATGATGGTGACATTGCCCTGTTTAGCAGGACAGTGCCCTAAAGACTGACCATATATACACAGGATCAGTGCCCAAGCTAGGACTTGGGAGGGCCAGGCAATGGCTGCTGATGATACGACAGGTAGACCGTATGGCTTCCCCCAAATCCCACAATCCTGGCTCATAAGGATGGTGAGGTTGCAGACACTATCAGAAACTGTTGAGCTTCAGTGGGATTCGAACCCCAGTCTGGCAAATTGCCAGGCATAGAAGTTTCCAATAGGTCGCCACAACCCTGAACTTAGGTACCTTATATATGTACTTGGTGAATAAACGTTTTTGTACAATCACCTAATGCGTGCATTTGAAGGCATTGGTGAAAAGGGATTATCTAAATGGAAGACAGCCTGTGAATAGTGGTTTTCACACGCCCTTGTTAAATACACGAGACCTACAAGGTGATCGCGCGAGGGTTGTAACCTCTACATTCCATGCTTTTATCTTTCTCTAGTATATTTGGAAGATTTATATTAGAAGAGTGTAAAGAAGGACCTTTTTCACCGAGCGTCACAGGCCTCTTCCCAGAAATAGATTTTTCCTTCGTCGAAATCCCTTTATTTAATTATTCAACAAGAACTCTCTGAATCACATAATAATTTGCATTGTCATTGTGATTCCAACTTGCCCGTACATCATTCGTGGTTGTAATATCGGCAAGAATAAATGCAAGCAGTTATGCGTAACACAAATAATTTTCCTCAAGATAATTAATTCAAATCCAAAGGTATCATTAGTCTTCTGGCCTCTGTTTAATATGAATATGCCGAGAACAAATTCATTTATTTTCTTGCCTAGATGTTTGTATTTCAAGAAGTTCATATAACTTTGATGATCTTCCCATGTCGTTCATACACTACTAAAATTGTCATCATCTTAATTGGCTTTGTTTTGGATAACAGTGATGTGAAGCTGTAGCTATTTTCATTAGTAGTTAACAGCTATTGACTTTTAAGTAACTAAATGTTCTATGAATTTTTCTTACTCGTCAAAATGTTTGTCTTGGCTTTGTGAATGTTCTAACAGTACAAGCGAAAATTTTGATTCCCCCGTTTTCATTTCTCTGGGTAAAAGCGTTTGTTGGGAGGCACGCGCATTTGATCTTCCAACGACTAGTGGTTTTAGTGGTCTTTATTTCAATTTGACTTGACTTTATCTTTGGCTTGAGAGAGTGAATATAAGGGAATTCTGTGGCAGCAACATGAGGGAAAACAATGGAAAGCTTCTTAACCCTTTTACCCCCAATGGACGTACTGGTACGTTTCACAAAACTCATCCCTTTACCCCCATGGACGTACTGGTACGTCCTTGCAAAAAAACTGCTATTTATAATTTTTTTTTGCATATTTTTGATAATTTTATGAGAAACTTCAGGCATTTTCCAGAAGAATGAGACCAACCTGACCTCTCTATGAAAAAAACTAAGGCTGTTAGAGCAATTAAAAAAATATATACGACAAAATGTGATTGGAAAAAGAAAACGCCTGGGTGTTAAGGGTTGGAAAGTTCCAAATAGCTTGGGGGTAAAAGGGTTAATGTAGATTCTTTTTTTTATATCCCCAGTAGGCTTTAGTGTCTGATATTGATAAGCTGACAACGCCTCCTTATGAGGAGCTACAACCTTTTTTTTTTATAATGTTTCCATAACATTTTTTTCTTCAATAATATGCACTTGGGGTATTCTGCCCATAGAAGCTTTTACTGTACAGCACAAAAATAGCAGTGCTTTGAAGATTAATATTTGGAAATGTTAAAAAGGATTTTACCTTGGGCACATAGTACTTTGAACTTTTACTGTATCTATTACATAATCAATAATCTTAATTACCCAGTCATTTAATCATTAATGATGATATATATATTTACTTGCAATTATACATTAAAAGTCAGATGATATAAGCATTACCAAATATAAATAACATATATTTTGTACAAAATTCATTTTTGTAGTTGTGAATTCCATTTTCATAAAGATTTGTAAAGCATAGTTGCGTTTGCAAGAAGTTCCTTTGCCCAAAAATGTGACTATATTGCCTAAACCATTTAATTTTTGAAAACAATATATTTTTTATACTTCCATAATGTTTCTGAATTTCTAGAAGCCAAATATAAGTTAATTATTTTAACAAGATCTGATGGGGGACATCATTCATCTTATTATATTACTCAGATCTTGTAAATTTTTAAAATATCCTTACAGAAATCATTAATGTTCTGTAATCAGCCGTTAAAAGACTATACGGTACTTTTACATTGAAGTGTGGAGCCTCATGTTTGTGTTGAGATCATCCTCATACTGTGATGGCATAAGTGTATAGAATACGATCAATTATTGGTTGGCGTTTGAAGTACGGAAGATTTTGAAATTCACGTCCCTTTTTTTTCCATGAATTTCAAAGCGTTTTGAAAACCTTCATAAGCCTTAGTGTCAGAAGATTAATTTAGCAGAACATTAATGCAACAAAATGTGGTAGAATATGAAGTGTTCTCTCTGTTTATGCTCTTAACCCTTTTACCCCCAATGGACGTACTGGTACGTTTCACAAAATTCATCCCTTTACCTCCATGGACGTACTGGTACGTCCTTGCAAAAAACTGCTATTTACATTTTTTTATATTTTTGATAACTTTATGAGAAACTTCAGGCATTTTCCAAAAGAATGAGACCAACCTGACCTCTCTATGACAAAAATTAAGGCTGTTAGAGAAATTTAAAAAATATACAGTATATTGCAAAATGCGCTTGAAAAAAACCCCTGGGGGTTAAGGGTTGGAAAGTTCCAATTAGCCTGGGGTTAAAAGAGTTAAAATGTGTATGAATAACCTAAAGGAAGAGTTGGTAGCTCTGATTTAACATCCACGTAAGATTTAAGACTGGTAAAAATTTGCTACCCTTCGGTCTAAAGTTAGATACTGTACGATTTCATGTCCTTATAAGATGTTGTGAGAAACTTATGGTTTTTCCCCAATATATTTGGTTGTTAAAAATCATCCCTGAATAATTGTATTAAAAACTAGAAGGTAATAGGAAAAACAAGAATTATTGAAGCTTATGATTTCAAGAAGTGGAACTGAAGGTTGGTGAATAGAGACCGGCTAGAACAGATTAAAAACTTGAACTGTTATATAGTTCTAAATATAAGCTTATTGTTTTATTAGTTTGTTGTAACTCACAGGAATTATTTCGAATGGAATTGTCTATCTATTTACCAAAGCACTTCTCCAATTTTGTGGGGTAGCCTTCATCAAACAAAGGAACAAAAGGGGACCTTTCTTCTCTTCACTGGTACTTATAAGGTGTCACAGCCTGCCCTCTCCCGTTAAACCCACAACAAATGAAGTTCCATACACTGATCCTCTAAAAGGGACGGGGTGAAGGGACTGGGAACCCCCTCTCTCTATCTTATTCCTGTTAGATATTTAAATGGAATTGTAATGCAAAAAAATGTTCTGCAATATTTTATTCAACTGAAGGATGCTGACCAATTTATTTCTTCCTGTGAATTTTGAAATCCGTATTTTTTTATTTATTACCCTGTACTGTAGATTATCTACAAAATTGTATTGATTTTCTTCATTATAATATATCTGGTAGCCTCTAGATCTCATCGATATCAGAGTAAGGCATACAATTGTGAGTTCTACATTTGATGTAAATACAGTTTGAGACGTGGAGAGATTTTCGGTATATATTTTATGTCGTTGGGCAATTACTCTTATCTCTTCGTACGCCCATCCAAATGTATTTACCTTAAATTACGATTTTGACATCCTAAGATGATCGTGTGGTTTGTAACATACTGTCTCACCATCGTAAACGTTTGTATGACAGGGCCTCCCTGTACAAGTTTAGACGCAAAGAAATGCAATGATGATGGTGATTACTAGATCGTAAATACTGACTTCATGGTATTTGCTGGCAGTCGAATATAGCTGTTCTTCTGACAGTAACATTGATTTAAAAAGCTATTACGAGTTGTAGTACTTCCAATAAAAATGTTTGTCCCATATTTTAGATATAGTTAAGTTTTAATCTAAAGAGATGTATATAGAATATATATTCATCTAATAAAATAATTCAAAGAAATTTGTAATTTTATTTCTCATTCTTTTATTCTTAAGTCAGGTTGCCAGTTTTATAGCAAGCTGTCCTTACGCCAACAATGGTCTTTGCCTCGGAGCAGTCTGTAAGTGGGCTGAGGTGTTCAAGGTTGTAAAAATCCCGGAGTTGATCCCTGAACATGACCAATTAACTGAGTTGATCGTTTGTAATGCAGAGGGTGTACTGAATAGTAGAAAAAATATGTTTTCTTTATTAACTTGAACACAATATAGTTTATTCCTAACTCTTGCTTAATCTTGCCAAGTACCATATAAATATACTCAACACTTGTTAGATCTATAAAACCCTAAATCATTCACTGTAGCAAAAACTATTGGAGTAGGAATACAATTCAATGAACTTGTCAGTGTCATCCTTGAATAAGATACTGGGTACTGGGGCTCTAACAAACTTTGTAAGCAATGGGGTAGCAGCCCCAAAGAACTGCTCGAGTGTACTCTGTTTGAGAGTGGCCTTCCTCCTGCACCAAAATAAGAAACGACCATTTCCAAACACCTACGTCGTGGCTTGGAGGGTTGGTGTATCGAATGAGGATACGGAGTGCCTCGGCTAACACTGCCATGTCGAGTGTACAGAAAATTTTGTCTCCTGTTGAGTACATTATTAACACCACTGCACCTCAAGTGGGTGTACTTTAGGCCTCACTTAAAGGTAGTGATGCATCCTTTCTGTCTCTTCCGTTTCCACTTGTCTTTGATTGTTCCGTCCAACTCCATTAACGTTTACTTCTTACTGCAACTATGCAGTTTTCCCTCCCATGGCCTAGTGCTGGGTCTTATGACCCAAATTCATAAATTCATTCCATTAAAATACATTGTTGTTGTAAGCAATCTTCTGTTTGTCATGGCAGCAAATATTACATTCGACTTGAACCAACCTCCTCGTCCACTCACTCGTGAATGTTGTTTTTGCAACTGGTGTCTCCAGCCTACCCTTGGAGCATTTAAAGTATATAATTATTAACCAAGAAGCAACCCCAGTTGGTTAAACAAACTGCTAGAAGCCCAAAGGCTTCGGTTTGGAAAGCATCCTAATAAATAATCATAAAATACTATTCAATATAGACAACAGGAAATAAGATTATGAAAACAATCATTTCTGGGCTCGAACCTGTGCCGCCCAGTGAATAAGCTCCATTTAGCACTTATTCTTAGGTAATTTACTGCTAAATATACCAGAGAAAAAATGTAAAGGAGTGCTAGGTTAACTAGCTCGCTCACCTATTGGTGTCGGTATAAAATTGGGCGTATAATCCAGAGGTCCCGCACTATTTAGATTCATCCACGACAAAGACCCCAATAGAGGAGAGCCGTTCAACCTCACTCGGCACCACCAACTCTGCATCCGCTCAGAACCCAACTCCTTTTAGCACGCCTGTGTTGTAACCCGCTTTTTTGTTGTGCTCTCGTATTTCGCTTATTTTCCACTGGATTATGGCTTCTTCGTCGGTTTCCCAGGAGACACCGTCTAAGTTAAGTACCAAGCTATGTTTTGCTGTGTTTTGAGCATTCTAGATCGTTTAATATTTAAATTATAGGAGTTTATTCTCTTCGTTCATATCGATCTTGCTTGATTCCGCTTACAGTTGGTACTCCTGTTTTGAGAGCTTTTAGTTTCACTCGCGGTGTTACTATGTGTATTATTTTTATTATTAATTAGATGTTATTTGTTATTGTGGATATTCATTATTTAGCGTTTAGAACCCTCGTGGTTCATTTTTAGGGCCGATATCAGTTACGTATCGTTATGGCTTGCCGACCTTCGTTACTAGGCGGCAATTTTATTTTATAAGTCATCAGGTGTGTCCTTTGTGATTTATTTATTATGTTGCATGCCTTGCCCTAAATTTTTTATGTGTATATTTATATAATTTTTCAACGCTATTACTATTATAATGAATATTTGTGCTATTACTCCGTTTGATCTGTCTGGTTGGGGATCGTCAGTTGGTAGCCCTGCTGCTCCGTATCACGTGATCCTCCTCCAAGCTCCCCCTCTCGCTAGGTGGGCGGCTAGGCTTCTCTCCCCCCTCCCCTGGGGGACCGTTGCCTTCCCTCCTTTTAGAGGGGGTAGTTCAGTGTTTATGGACTTTGTCCTCCGGGTGTCCCGGCGGGTTCGTCTCTGTCTAGACGGGTTGGCCACCGGTCAACAGAGTTGGATCCCGGTGCACCCTATTTTATATTCACTTATCACACTTTTATTATGTAATACGAAACCCTCCGGGTTCGGTTGGCGGTTCTTATCTACAGTTCCGCCCCCCTATTAATTTATAACAGTTCCTATGATTATATATGATTATATATATGACAGATTACTATCTCGGAGTTCCTATATGAATTGGTTTATGGATATACTTTTATTTCCCGGCCCGGGGCTTAACCTCGCCCCGGGAAATCAGACACTATGTGTCTTAATCCTTTGTTGCATCCTTTTTATGCTCCCGGCTCGACCGGAATGGATAGCTATACTCTAGTCTTAAGTTAGACTTATGTTTAGGCCCGGGTCCTCCGGACCCGCCCCTACTTAAGAGTATTACAGTTAAGTTCTAGTCTTAAGTTAGACTTATGTTAGTCCCGGGTCCTCCGGACCCGCCCCTACTTAAGAGAATTACAGTTTCTCATATACTATTCTTTTTATAGATGGTGCATTGTCAGACGACGGCCTGTGCGGCTGTTCTGCATCAGCCTTTTGGGCATACCGTATGTCGGTCTCACGCCCTCTGCGGGGTTCAGCTGGAGGACATCGTGGTCTGGCACCCTGATAACTGCATGGTCTGTTTTGACCTCATCACCACCCTTGGATCTGACTCGGTGAGTCCTGTTGGCTATGTTGCCTTCTTATTTATCTTACCTTTTTTGGTATACATACACTATTTAGTAAGATTTCTATGGTCTTGAAGGACCACTGGGAGTCTGCCTTTTTATAATTCCCACTATTATTTCAGGCATCCCCGGAGCAAAAGTCTGCGGCTCGGGCCACACTGAAAGTGTGGGTTGGTGGTTTTGCCCGAAACGTGAAATCCAAGCAGCCTTACGTCCTATCCGAAGACTATTGTGCCATGGTCTATCCTAACGCCAAGTCTTCAGCCGCTGTGGCTAGGCATGTTGCAGCTCCCATCATTGCCCACATTGATGCCACCATAGCGGGGTTTATTGATCAAGATCAAGATCCGTCGGATGCCCCCGGAGATCTGGAAGACAATGTTGCTTCCATGAACCTGGACGTCGAACCCATGTTATTGGATGATCCGGACGCAGGTAGGGTGGTAAGTGAGGCAGGTGTTACCGGCGCTGAGATTCCTATCCTCAGCCCCGCTCTTTCTTCTTCATCTGATCGCTCTTCCTTTCATGGTTTTTCTGGGGACCGTGATTCGTCTCAACGATCACACCCGGTTCCCCCCAAGGATAAGTCTACATCTAGAACCTTACCTAAAGCTCGTAAGCCTCACAAGGCTTCCCATAGTTCTAAGCTGAATACAAACCCGTCATCTAAGGCTTCCGGCTCCTCCTCTAAGTCTCACGACCCGGGAGTACAATCCGCCACTCCTGCTCCTAGCCCGGGCCTTTCCGAATCAGCCATGCTTCGCATTGTGTCGGAGATGCAAGCTAAGTTGGTGTCGGAAATGCAGGCCAAGATGGACACGATGTTCTCTAACATCGGTCAGAGACTTGGGGCATTAGAGCAAGGTGCTCCGGAGCGAGTCCAAAGCTCTCTCATCCCGGATGCCTCTAAGCTCCCGCCGTTTACCAAGAATAATCCTTGGCGCATGGCTCTTCATTCTCCGTTCTCAGACGGAATGTTAACTTTGGAAGGTCTTGGCACTCGTCCTCTAAAGGACTTTGAATTCTTTCCTCCTGGTCTGGCATTTCCATTTCATGGTTATGCCAGGCTTACCAAGGAAGCTCTGGTTCGGCTAGATAAGGTCCCCAAAGAGACCATCATCTTCCCAAAAGAACAAGCCCAATCTGTTTGGGCTAGGTTCCTGAACGACATTGGTTGCACCAACACCATGTTGACGCCGTATAAGAGTTCCTTCACAATGTTTTTAATGGATAAAAACACCGTGACTCCATGCGTCAATAAGGTAGCAGAGCTTGCTTTCCAATATGCTCTGGAGGAGAAGCCCTTGCCTCCCATCCGAGAGGTGGATCCGATCTCCCTCCTCCTTCCTTCTGGCATTGAGTGTTGGGACAATGTCCATACCACTTTTACCTCTGGCAAGCTATCAGCGGACTGTGCCTCAGTTATGTTTAGTGAGCGGCTTCCCCGTCTCCCGGAATCCCTCATTAAACAGGAGTATGATTCCCGCCTACGTGTTGGCCGAACTCTGAACTTGGCCACATCCACGGAGTCGATAGCCTTGACTTATGATACTGAGAGTATCTTTAAGTCTCTCAATAAGGCTACGTTGCAGTCATTGTATTATGATCTTTATGACTTCGCTATTGCTAAACGTAGGTGTCGCAAACACGTCCTGGCTGAGGCGACTATTAGGCACGAGCCTAATAAGCTTATCCGGTCCTCCTGCTGGGGTTCAAATCTCTTCCCTGAGGATCTTGTGGAGGAAGTCTTGGCAGAGGCCACTAGAGTCAATCAGAGCCTTAAAGCCCGTTGGGGTTTGACTCCTAAACGGAAATATGACCCCGCAAATTACCAAGCCCGGGGTAGGGAGAAGCTCCGCCCGTATACCTCCACCCAGTTCAGGCAACAGCAGAGTAGTTCGTCCAATTTCCGACTGCCTCTTCCTCCATCTCCCGTTGCTCCTGCGCAGCCTTCTACCTCTCAGGCTCCTTCGGACGACTATGTCACCGTTCTGCTCCCTAAGAGCCAGCTTTCCGGTGCCTCCACCACCTCTCCTGCCTTTAACCAGTCTTATGAGGCTCATAGCTCTTCCCAGAGTTATAACAGAGGTAGAGGCTACCACCGTGGTTCAAACCAGAACAGGGGTAGAGGAAAATTCTTTCGCAAGGGAAAGAACTTCCGAGGCGGACGTGGAGGCAACTCCTCAAGCCAATACTGAGGTGCAGCAGGTAGGGGGGAGGCTTTATGCCTTCCGCAACAAATGGAGGTTCAGTCCCTGGGCTTTCAGTATCATCTCCAAGGGACTGGGGTGGAGTTGGATTCAAGGGCCTCCTCCTCCGAACAAATTTCATCAACATTCCACTCCGGACCTAGTCGAATTCGTCCAGGATCTGTTACAAAAGAACGCCATACAAGAAACGAAACACCTGAAGTTTCAGGGTCGGCTGTTCAGTGTCCCGAAGAAGGATTCGGACAAGAGAAGAGTGATTCTAGACCTATCCCTTCTCAACTTGTCCATTCAATGCGACAAGTTTCGAATGCTTACCGTCTCGCAGGTGCGGACCTTACTTCCCCGTGGGGCCGTCACCACCTCTATCGATCTTACAGACGCCTATTATCACGTCCCGATAGCGAGACACTTCCGTCCGTATCTAGGCTTCCGCCTAGGGGACAAAAATTACTCCTTCAAAGTGATGCCTTTCGGGCTCAACATCGCCCCAAGGATCTTCACAAAGTTAGCAGAAGTCGCTGTTCAGGAACTCAGAAATCAGGGGATTCAAGTAGTAGCCTATCTGGACGACTGGCTCATTTGGTCAGACACCTCCCAAAATTGCCTAAAAGCCACTCACAGAGTCATCCAATATCTTCAATCTCTAGGCTTCCAGATCAACTTCAAGAAGTCCCGTCTTCTTCCGAAATCAAAGTTCCATTGGCTCGGCCTGCAATGGGACCTTATATCTCATTCTCTGTGTCTTCCCAAACCCAAGAGGTTAGAGATTGCGAGGAACACCAAACGCTTTCTCAAAGACAAAGTAAGTTCCAGACGACTCCAAGAGAGGATTCTGGGGTCCCTTCAATTTGCCTCAGTGACGGATCTACTTCTGAAGGCAAAATTGAAAGATATCAACCGTGTCTGGCGTTCGAGGGCGAACCGGAAGCTCCGGGACAGGAAAGTCCGCCTTCCTCCCATTCTACGGGAGAGACTTCTTCCTTGGACAAGAGCCAACAATCTGTCAAAGTCAGTTCCCCTTCGGTTTCCGCCTCCGAAGCTAATCATTCACACGGACGCATCCCTATCAGGTTGGGGCGGCTATTCTCAGCTCAGGAAAGTTCAAGGTCTTTGGTCTCCCTTATTCCGCCAATTTCACATCAATGTGCTGGAGGCCATGGCAGTTCTTCTAACCCTGAAACGTCTCGCTCTACCCAAGAGACAACACCTTCGTCTGGTCCTCGACAGCGAAGTGGTGGTCCGCTGCCTCAACAGAGGCGGGTCAAAATCAGGGCCCCTGAACCATGTTCTAGTAGCCATATTCTCCCTAGCAGCCTCGAACCGTTGGCATCTTTCAGCTGTCCACCTGGCGGGAGTCCGGAACGTAGTGGCAGACGCCTTGTCCCGGACCTCCCCTCTAGAATCGGAATGGTCACTCGATCTAAAGTCATTCCGGTGGATTCTCTCTCAGGTTCCCGGTCTCCAAGTGGACCTCTTCGCCACGGAGTCCAACCACAAATTGAGAGTATATGTGGCTCCCAATCTAGACCCTCAGGCTTACGCCACAGACGCCATGTCACAGAATTGGGACATCTGGGAAAGGATTTATCTCTTTCCCCCGGTGAACCTTTTACTGAAAGTCCTAGACAAACTGAGATCCTTCAAGGGACAAGTAGCCTTGGTCGCACCCAATTGGCCCAAGAGCAACTGGTATCCTCTCCTGCGAGAGTTGAGACTATATCCTCACCCGATACCCAATCCGGTTCTGTCTCAGATAGTACAAACACGCGTTGTGTACGCTTTCTCAAACATTCAGAGCGCCCTAACTTTATGGACTTCATGAAGTTTGCGGCCATGCATGGTGCCAATATCGATCCTCAAAACACCTTGTTTCTAGAATCAGATAAACGGGATTCCACCATCCGCCAATATGATTCTGCAGTTAAAAAGTTGGCAAAATTTTTGATGGACTCAGACGTGCACTGTATGAACTTGAACCTTACAGTCACTTTCTTTAGAACTTTATTAGAATCAGGTCTGGCAGCCAATACTATCACCACTATTAAATCTGCTTTGAAAAAGATCTTCCTAGTAGGTTTTAACATAGACTTAACCGACTCTTTGTTAGCTTCAATTCCGAAAGCATGTGCCAGACTGAAACCGGTTACTCGTCCTACCCCGGTGACCTGGTTCCTTAATGATGTACTCAAATTGGCTTCTGATACCATTAACAGTTCTTGTGATTACATTCCCCTTCTCAGGAAAACACTTTTCCTGGTGAGCTTGGCTTCCGGGGCAAGAATTTCTGAACTGGCAGCCTTGTCGAGAGACCCGGGTCATATTGAGTTCCTTCCTTCGGGAGAGGTCCTTCTTTCGCCTAACAAGTTCTTTTTGGCTAAGAACGAAGACCCTCAGAACAGATGGTCCTCCTGGAAAATTGTTCCCCTCACGCAAGATCCGTCTCTGTGCCCTGTTGCTACTCTTAGGTCTTATTTATCCCGGACCTCCTCTAACTCCTCGGGGCCTCTATTCGTTAGAGAACAAGGTGGTACCATTACCATTAAAGGGATCAGGCAACAAATTTTGTATTTTATTAAACAAGCTAGCCCTGACTCTTTTCCTCTTGCACATGATATCAGAGCGGTTGCTATTTCGGTGAACTTTTTTCACCACATGAATTTTACGGACCTTTCCAGGTATACAGGGTGGAAATCACCGTCAGTGTTCAAGAAACACTACCTTAAACATTTGGAAGCCCTAAAATTTTCTACAGTAGCTGCAGGGAGCGTAGTTACTCCCAGGTAACTCACATGTTAATTCCTTGTCACTTTATCTCTCCCCCTTACCTGCCTCATTTATACCCTATTTGTATTCGTTGGTTTCGCACCTGAGTACTATTATTATATTTGTAAATCTTTAACTCCTGAGTATCTGTATATATTATCACTCACGGCATTATTATACCTTACCTTATTTGTCAGTTGTTCTACCAAGTGGATTTATGTTCCTTTTAAGACACCCTTATAATTGTTCTTTGGCACTCATCTCTGATTAAAGCATCTTGTATTTTCCTTACGCTTATGTTTTTCCTTTATTTTGCAAGTTTGGTGACATTTCTCTTGTATAGATTCACTGGGCGGCACAGGTTCGAGCCCAGAAAAGGGATTTTGACGTAGGAAAAATCTATTTCTGGGCGAGGGACCTGTGCCGCCCAGTGAACCCTCCCAGCTCCTCTCCCTTGGAGTCCCCAAACTTTGGGTGCTAAGGAGTTGGGTTCTGAGCGGATGCAGAGTTGGTGGTGCCGAGTGAGGTTGAACGGCTCTCCTCTATTGGGGTCTTTGTCGTGGATGAATCTAAATAGTGCGGGACCTCTGGATTATACGCCCAATTTTATACCGACACCAATAGGTGAGCGAGCTAGTTAACCTAGCACTCCTTTACATTTTTTCTCTGGTATATTTAGCAGTAAATTACCTAAGAATAAGTGCTAAATGGAGCTTATTCACTGGGCGGCACAGGTCCCTCGCCCAGAAATAGATTTTTCCTACGTCATAATCCCTTTTATGTAGGGTATCTATTTTGCTTCAGCCAAAGTATTACTGTACTCCAATCCAGTAATTCTATGCAATATAGGCCTGGAATAGATTAACTTTCAGGAACACGGGCATCTTTTCAAACAGTCACCGAGTAGAAATATGTAACTGATCTATTGAGTGAAGATAAATGTATTGAAGAATTTTTAAAAGATGAAGAGATTTTAAGGGAATTATAATGATTTGATTTTAAAGTATTACTTTATACTGAGTTGGTTCATAATTTTTGGTCTGTATATTTTGTTGTAATTTTACTTTTTATATCATGGTATCTCCAAGGACTTCTCAGTGAAAGAATATACTCTGTCAAAAGTTCTAAGGCCGTTGGACCAGGGTCTTTTTCATGGTAGTTCGTGTCAAACTCAAAATGCTTTGAACATCTCATCCTTCTAAGGAAAGAACCTAATTGTTTTATTCCTAAAAGCAACTTAAGCTCTTAAATGGCGGACGCTAACCATTGTAATGTGCCGTTTAAAGTTTAAATAGTCGCTCTTATAACCTTTGGCTTGGTAAACCATGATATATGATATAGGGTCTGAGATGGGCTGTTGCCTGTCTTATAGATGTGAATATCCTAGGTAAGTGGGTACTGTACTTGTGCTTTGAGCCCCTCTCATTTTAGTTCGGTGGTCATTACAGGAAAGGGTTTGGAGACTTCCTAACCCCTCCAAAATAGTCTGGGAGCTAGCTTAAGTTTATTTAACAATTTGAGCCCGAAAGGTTTGAGCATTGGATTCCATGCGTTTTATGGGTGTCATTACAAAGAGGCAAGTCTTAAGTGACATGGCTTGTACGGTGACTAGGGGTAGCCCCTCAAACCCCCCATCAAAATTTATTTTATTTAACAACTTGAGCCCAAACATCAAATAACATTTTATCAAGTGGCCCTTGGATAAGGATTCAAATCCCATCAGTTAAGACCAAAAATTCCTGTACGTTGATTAATTAAGACACTAATTAATTACAGCCAATTTCAGTTTTATTTAACAATTCAAGCCCAAACTATTTTCTTTCATATAATGATACTACTAGATACAGTGAAGAGAAAAATATAATACAAGACCAAAAATATTTGTACGGGGGCCATTTAAGACCCCTTATTAATTACCATGGGCATTTTTTGGTGCCAGATTGCACTTTATCTAACCAACATAGCCCATCCAAAATTTCAGTTGCATATTACTATCTACCAAGTTTAATATCATTTCAAACAAGTCAAGACACAATTTACCTGTACATCAGCTAATTAAGACGCTAATTAATTTGACCTGATTACAGTTTTATTTAACAATTTGAGCCCAAACAAATTTCTTTCAAATAATGATACCACTAGTAACAGTGATTGGAAAAATACAACACAAGACCAAAAAATTTTGTACAGGGTACATTTAAGACCCCTTATAAGCAGGCCTTAATATGTCAATTACAAAATAAAAGTGCATTCTTTGATCTTATCTCACTAGTGTTTGACTAGTGGTTTTTGTTAATAAACATCTCGCATAATCCAAGAGTCCAAAGGTTACTCACAAAGTTTTATTGTCTATGAGTATGTACAGCATAAGTCATATATATGAACTTAATTGTGAAAGCTAATGGTGCGTGAATTTCAGATGTAATATGCATTATTTTAGGTAAATCCCATCTTCCCATCCAATTCACAATCTAAAATAATGATTGTATTATTATCTTTAATATGTGTTTCGCAAAGAGGATTTGTAAACCCATGATAATTTTCTAGAAAATAAAATGGATGTCTATCTAATAATACTTTTCATACTTATCAATATTCCAGTTTCCATCACAGACAGAACAAAAGTTCTGCAGACAAACAACTACAGTTCTCGTTTGAGATGGCTGTAACAAAGGCAACTAGGGCAGCTTGTGTCAGTAAAGTACAAGAAATGGTACAGATGGGTCATAAAGAAGATGTTGTGAATGATCTACAGGCATCGAGAAGAAAAAGAGATAAGGGAGATTTGGAGAAGTTAGTGCACATGATAGAAGAATGCTGTAATCCCTTTGACAGTAGTACTAATGATAGCCTATACAACATCTTCACTGGTAAAGAAGCTTCATCTTCTGTAAAAGAATCTATTTTAGCAGTGAAAGTCAACGGGGAAGACCGACGTAAAACATTTGTTGAAGCCTGTATAAAACACCCCAGCAGATTTGAAGAGCCAATCAAAAGAGAACAGCTGTTAACTTTTCAAAGTGAATGTGCAAAGAACAAAAGAACTACCAACAAAAAAATATCAGAACTAAGATGCACAAGAGATCTGATGGGACGGCTGGCAGTAGTGGCTTCAAAAGATGATATTGACTTAAGGACCACATTTTCTTACCCTCTGACACCTATACCATTGTCCATGTTCTCGACTGATGGCAGTATGGCTAAAACCAACAAGAGCACATTGCTTCAGAACCTTGAGAAACGGTTGAATCACCAGGCTCCTGAGACTGTAGATGTCAGCATTGTTGATGGCAATTTTATTCTACATACATTGGTTGGACAAAAAACATCAACATATGGTAGCCTTGCAAGATTGATTTTAATGAATGTAACTGCATTGTCAAAAATAAGAATTGATATACTGTTCGACACTTATGCTGAACCATCTATCAAAGACTCTGAAAGAATGAGAAGGAATGCCACAGATAAAGGGTACCTCATCACTGGACCAGAACAACGTTGTCCCAGAAATTTGGCAGATGGACTCAAGTCCAACTCATTCAAGCAGAGCCTAGCAGAATTTTTAGCTCATGAATGGCAGCGCCCTGAATATACCACACTGATTGGCAGTAGGATAATATATTTGGGCCATTTGTCAGAATGTCACAGCTTTCATGTATCACCAACAGGGGTAGTCATTCGAGAAGCCGTCCAGGATTTGGCTTGTAATCACCACGAGGCTGATACTAGGATATGTTTACATGCATACCATGCAGCTAGAGAAAAACAATCGAGAAATATTGTGGTCAGGGCTTCTAACACTGATATTGCTGTTATTTTGCTTTATCATGTCATAAAACACAAAATGAAAGTTTGGATGGATGTTGGAACAACTGGGAAGGACACACGGCGCTATATTGATATAACATTACTAGCAAAAGAGCTCGGTGTGGAAGTTTGTGGAGCTTTGCCAGGATTTCATGCCTTCACGGGCTCTGACTATACATCCGCCTTTGTTAGAAAAGGGAAAGTGCGTCCACTAGGACTACTTGAAAAGTCTGCTGATGTCCAGGCTGCTTTTGCAGAGATGGGAAAATGTGAAAACATCTCAGTCACTGCTGAAAAGGCTCTCCAGAGATTTACGGCATGCCTCTATGGTTTTAAGGGAGATCAATGTCAGTTGAATGAATACCGCTACAAAGTCGTTGAGAGGGCATTCAGTCCTAAACCTGGCTGCAAAAATATGTTGGAAAGGTTGAGTGGTATTGATGGGTGTCTCATCCCACCTTGTGAAGCTGAGCTTTCTCAGCATATAAGAAGGTGTTCTTTTGTTGCTCGAATGTGGTCAAGTGCCAACTCAAACATGATTGAACAGGATCCATCTGAAATTGATGGTTGGATTTTGATGGAATCAAAATATGAGCCTAAGATGTTTGATGGTGATCAGATTCCAGAGAAAGTGGTGTCTGCTATGGATGATGATAGTAGTTCAGTGTCAAATGACAAAGAAATAGGTGATAGTGATAGTGAGATAGAGACTGTGTATGGTAGTGGCTTAGAAACAGATACTGATTCTGACTGTGATGACTAGAATACTTCTGATTTCTTTAATGTGAAAATATGTTTACCTATATATCCATGACTACTCTATGGTTTGATTAATGTTTATGGCTGTTGCTCTACATGCAATTATCGTTATTTAACTGTGTAAGATAAAACATGAATTAAAATGCTGTGTTAAAAAACTATGGAATGAAAAATTCAAATTGAACTGATTGTTTTTTTTCTATACACGTCTATGCGTGTATTATACTCAATATTTTATATTTTATTCAAAGCTAAGAGTGATTAGCATCATATGCTTTATTATGTTTCCCATATTGTGAACAGTAATGCGTAATATATATTTTGCCACTAACAAACGAGGCATTCTCATCAAGAGAGTAGCTCTTAAATGGCAAATGTTCAAATATATTTTGTCTTAAATTGTGTTTTCCTACTGAGTTTAACTAGTGGTAGAATCTATGAAAGAAATTACTGGGGGCTTATATTATGAAATAATACTGTAATTAAATAAAATTATTATTGTTTTAAATTTTCTGATGTACTGATAATTTATCTTTTGAGCTGTAGGAAATATTATAGTTGGAAGACAGTAGCATGCAACTCTTGGATTATGCGAGATGTTTATTAACAAAAACCACTAGTCAAACACTAGTGAGATAAGATCAAAGAATGCACTTTTATTTTGTAATTGACATATTAAGGTCTGCTTATAAGGGGTCTTAAATGTACCCTGTACAAAATTTTTTGGTCTTGTGTTGTATTTTTCCAATCACTGTTACTAGTGGTATCATTATTTGAAAGAAATTTGTTTGGGCTCAAATTGTTAAATAAAACTGTAATCAGGTCAAATTAATTAGCGTCTTAATTAGCTGATGTACAGGTAAATTGTGTCTTGACTTGTTTGAAATGATATTAAACTTGGTAGATAGTAATATGCAACTGAAATTTTGGATGGGCTATGTTGGTTAGATAAAGTGCAATCTGGCACCAAAAAATGCCCATGGTAATTAATAAGGGGTCTTAAATGGCCCCCGTACAAATATTTTTGGTCTTGTATTATATTTTTCTCTTCACTGTATCTAGTAGTATCATTATATGAAAGAAAATAGTTTGGGCTTGAATTGTTAAATAAAACTGAAATTGGCTGTAATTAATTAGTGTCTTAATTAATCAACGTACAGGAATTTTTGGTCTTAACTGATGGGATTTGAATCCTTATCCAAGGGCCACTTGATAAAATGTTATTTGATGTTTGGGCTCAAGTTGTTAAATAAAATAAATTTTGATGGGGGGTTTGAGGGGCTACCCCTAGTCACCGTACAAGCCATGTCACTTAAGACTTGCCTCTTTGTAATGACACCCATAAAACGCATGGAATCCAATGCTCAAACCTTTCGGGCTCAAATTGTTAAATAAACTTAAGCTAGCTCCCGGTTTAAAAAAGGGTTTATAATGAGATTTTACTTTCATACCATACTGTACCTATTACGAATGAGTCTTCTTAACCAAGATGCAGCCATGTTGGACATGATAACTCTCCTAACTCGAATGGGGTCATGAGTTTTGTCTGGTGCATTGTGATTGTTCTGCTGATTGGGGGAAGCGCTTGGGCCCCTGAAAAATGTTTCATTTCTTTCGAGTGGAGTAATTGTTCTGCTAATTGGGGACCTGAAAAATGTTTAATGTCTTTGGAATGGAGTGATTTCATCTGTATTCATGAGCATAGAAAGTGCAAAGTTAATGTTAATGGAGTCTTATCAAATGAGTTTCCTGTGAATAGGGGAGTACTCCAAGGGAATATGTTGTCACCTATGTTGTTTATCCTCCTCACGGATTTTGTAATGCGTAGAACAGAGATGGAGGAGAAGGATTGGACTGGATTGGTGATAGGAAATTATCAGACCTAGAATATGCTGGTGATGCTGTCCTTGTTAGTAGAACACCATGGGATTTGCAATGCTTGCTTACCATAATGCATGAAATATCAAACAAGGTTGGGCTGAAGATAAATAGAAGAAAGACAGAGATGATGAGAACAGATTATGCAATGGAAGATGAAATACCATTGGAAGGAAAAAGGATTAATGAGGTAGAATCATTCAAGTATTTACGAACTATGATCTCCAACACAGGGTCTTTAGAATTAGAGTATAGTGAAAGATTGAAAAAAGCATGTCAGACAATGGCTAGGTTGAATAAAATTTGGAAATCAAATTGCCTGAAATTACATATAAAAACCATACTATATATCAGTTTAGTGAGATCGGTGTTACTACATGGATGTGAGTCATAGTAGATTAAGAACAAAACCTTCAGTAGGATATTGGGAGTTAATGGAAGGACAGGATTAGAAATAAAACTATAAGAGAGATTACTTGAGTGCCATATGTGGATAAGGTCATGATGAGGGGTAGATGGAGATGATTTGGGCGTGCTCTTTGCACTCCCCAAGAGAGATTAATTCACAAAACGTTTAACTGGGCTCCACAAGGCACAAGAAGAATTGGAAGACCCAGGATTATGAAGTGTGAAATAGGAGGTGATGAATGGAGAAGTATTGATTTAAAAGCTCATGATGGAGACGACTGGTATAATTTAACCGAAATCCTTTGCATCGATAGGCATGGGAGGAGATGATGATGATGATGATTACATACACACACACACACAATATATATATATATATATATATATATATATATATATATATATATATATATATATATATATATATATATATATAATAACCAATATTCTTGTATTCTGATACAATCGTTATAGAAAAATGATTTTTAATTGAATACTGCAGTAAATTTGAACCGCCCACTCTCTCTCCCTTGGTATATTTATGAATCAAAGTCAGATGTAAATGTCAGTATTATTCGAGCTTTTTACGTTTATTCATGAAATTTAGTTCATATTCCTGTTGTAAAATCAAGTGTTTTTATTTACTTTCCTGAATTTAATTAGACATGACCTTTATAAGGAGATTAAACCATGTGTTGGAACACTTGTAAAGTGACAATGAAATTTTCGAGGGAATAATTAAGATTAATTCTCAGAAAGGACTGTTTTATCTGTTAGCTTTTGTTCCGTTCAGTGTTTGTGGCAAAAATTCTATATATTGAAAGTGGAAATTAAAATTTCATTTATACATTCACACATATACGTAAGTAAATACTTTGATGTATAAAGACTTATCTATATGAGATGGATATAAAATACATAACTGACAAAGGCATATAAGATACAAACACACACATACGCAATATACAAATGCTTGAAAATATATGCGGTGTAATTTATGAATTTGAAATCAGTAGAAACGCCAAGAGAAGAAGAAGAAGAAACGCCATTTGGTTACTTTTTGAGATCAGTTGTTTACAACTTGACATTCGTCTTTTAAAGTCTGCTTGTAAAAACCTTCAGTGTATTTATGTCGTTTTCGATTATTGTGGTTAGTGTTGAAACTGCATATTCACTGTGAAATTGCTCCAATGTCTAGCGATGACAGGAGCAATGGTAAATGAAGGGAGGAATTAAATAGACCTATAAAAAGCGTATTATATTAATGGGGCGAAAAATCTAATACCTGTTGTGTGATGGCTTCTTGATACTGTTTGTGTAAACATTTTATTACACTTTATTAAGGCAGAGATGGTTTTTTTATGGAAATTATTGTAGGATGGACAGCCATCCCCTCTCCTGGCTGTTGGTAAGTGTTCCAATAATTGATTTTAATTTGACAGCCTTTGTTGAAAGGTGACAGGTCTCGCCATAGAAAACGGTGTTTGGAAAGACTTCGTAAAACTCTAGTAACTGTAGTTTTTGTGCATTAGAATAATTGGATGATATTCAAAATTATAAATAACATGTAGACAGAAACATAACTTCTTAGAATACGAAGAACTATTCTTTGTTTAGATTTCTTCTGTAGGATAAATTTACGTACAGTTATGTCACTGTGGCCAAGTGGTCGCTCTCTACCTGTTGGGATGTGACGGACATTGTATTGAAAATGGGAATAACAAGACACTTCCCTTTTATGAGTTTCTTGGAAAAGTTCGTTGTTTACTGGTTCAAATTTTTAAAGAGGACGCTTTTCGTCAATACATTATCTTTGCTTTGGTTACTTTAGCAAAATATTATGATATTTCTGAAGATTATCAATGGGTATTACCACTATTTAATAAGAATTAATCCAGCCTCGTTCCTTCGAGGTTGAAACTTGCATAGGTTGTAGGCAAGGACGGATTTAGGGCAGACCTTTATGACAAATGTTCCCCCCCCTCCCCATTTAGGGGTCCCCCATATTTAGTCATCAAAACCAACACAAAAGTTAAAACTAAGGGTACCCTGACACGTGCACGACTATTTGCCACGAATTTGTCGTGACATTTTGTGGCACGAACTGCAAGATTAAAAAAAAAAAAATTACCTCAGAATCACAGCTGACCTGTCCACATTGACACGAACTGGCACGACGAGTTCACGTATAATTTGCGCACTTGTCACATCGTCCCGACGAGTTCACGGACACTTCGCGCATAGTTCACGATCCGGTCACGAAATTTTGTCGCGACCAAAATTTTGAACATTTCAAAATTCTCGTCACGACATGCCACGATGTCACGACGGGTTTACGAACACTTCACGCCAGTTCACGACGAGTTCACGACTCGAGTCGTGACAATGCGTTCCACAAATTCTTGCAAGTGTCAGCCTGGCTTAAGAGTTATTATAAATCTAAAACAGTATTTAGTAAATTCGGTTTGAACACTTATTCTTTGAGTAGAAAAAGAATGCTTCCCTATACTCCCCTCCTTCTCATTGGTACAACTGATGGCTTACAATCTCACCCCCAAACCCAGCCTTACTATATATAATTTTTGGTTTCCCGAGATACCTAGAGCCCTTAATTCTGAGTCGGCTTTCATATTCAACACTCGATTAATTTGCTTGTCTGAGAATCCGTTGCACTCTTATTTAGTGTAGTGTTCTCCATCATATCATTAACAAAGCTTAGTGTATAACACGTTTATTTGGTGCTGTTTTAGTATGATATCTCAAAGTTTCGCTTTTTCTTTGGTATGCTATCTCACCTAATTGTAGCGATCTCACTTCACTTCATGGCGAAGCAAGAACCATTAGATTTTCTAAAAAATATACTGTATATGCCGGGATTAATTATCCAAGAAATAATAATCAGTCATTGATGTTAGCGTGTGCAGCTCAACATTACCTCATGCCAATACATGCATAGCTTGATGTTTTTATTTTTTCGCAATCAAAGCGAGCGTACGGTGAAGCAAGAACCATTAGATTTTTCTATTATTCTTGTTTTTCTTTTACCTATTAGAAATATTGAGATCGCATACCAAAGCAAAAGAACAATTTTTGAGATCATGCCATAAATGAGATTGCATACCAAAACAGCGCCGTTTATTTTACAAAACAAAATGTGTTTGTTATGGGATCAGAATAAGAGATGTTAACTTGTTTATTACTGATATTTGCACCTTACTAAAATTGGAAAGTAATAAGCCTGACTTTAAAGCTTATAATGAAGTGCATTTTCTTATATTAGGCTACCTTATATTTCTTAACTCAACCTATAAGTCTCTCGATAATTAAACAGTATTATTATGAGTAACATTAGGTTAGGTTAGATCTTTGGGAATGCAAGGATATGCTGTACTTTGTATAAAGCAAAATCAACTTTTTATATATATTGAGCATGGGGTTAAGTCATAGATATACAATACATTTCTCTTAAACTGAGCCCGCATACGTGGAGACGACAGCCATCTTGCCCCGGTAACTTATCAAGGTCGCTCAGTAAAAACCGAAGTCAAGAAAACTAGTAATATATTAAAGAGTAAATACAGATTAACTCTCACAAAGTTGTATATATATATATATATATATATGTATATATATATCTCTATCTATCTATATATATATACATATATATATACAGTATATATATATATATATATGTGTGTATATATATATATATATATATACATACACATACATAAATACTGTATATGTATGTATATACATCATCATCATCATCATTATCGTCATACTCCTATTGACACAAAGTGCCTCTCTTTAGTTTTTTAGGATAGCTTCGACTTCAAACAATGAATTTATTCATGGGCACACGCACATGTATAATATTCAGTATATATATGTATATATATATATATATATATATACTGTATATATATATATATATACAGTATATATATATATATATATATACAGTATATATATATATATACTGTATATATATATATATTTATATATATATATATATATATACTGTATATATATATATATATATACTGTATATATATATATATATATATACTGTATATATATATATATATATATACACATAAAATTTTCATGGAAGGCAACAGCCTTAGTGGCATTACTGTTTCCTGCAGGAATCTATACATTTCCTCAGCTCCTTTAAATAAGCTCTCTGCTTCAGTGAACCATCAAGCATGTCCAAGGTTGGTTCACCATCCGACAGGTAACCTTGTTTACCTCATTAAAAGTTTCAGCAGCAATTCCAGCCTTGCTGAAGTCACTCTTATAAAAGTACTCTGGTTTTGTATAATTAGGAATTATACAAATTACGCTTGAAAAAATTTTGATTCTATTTATCTGTTCTGTCAGGATTGTATTCATTCCACTCCATTGTTCAATATTAACAGTAAATGTGTTTATTGAGGCTTATAGTTTTTCTTGTCAAGGTCTTTAGCAGCTTTTATGAGAGGGTAAGTGAGCTTAAAGACTTCTAGTTTTAAGAATCCATCAGTGTCTAGCCAGTCTGAAAGCTCATGATTTTGATTCTTCACCGGTAGTATGGTAGATTAATAGTTCTTCAATCCTACGCTCTTCAGTCTCTGGGCAAAACGTAAATCATTCTCTGGCCATGGTTTTTCTCCTCAGCCTCCCTGTGGGGCATTATCGTGACTGGACCTAGGTCAGTCATGGTAACTAACTTCCCTAGTCATTTGGGTTGCATATCATCAACGATAGAGAGAAGGCAAGGAACTCTGGTGGGGAGGAAGGAACCAGACCTTCCTTTCATTGATCGCATTTCTGTACGTTGAACTTTGCCTTGAAGAGGAGGGAGGCTTAGGTCTTTCTTTTCTCGATTGACGTGCCCTGGGATATCTCTTAAAGTATGGTTAGATCATGGAAACAATTGCTAAATCATCTTCATCACTCTCTCCCGGAGTGATTTTGTTCTTCAAAGTAGTTCTTTGATGGAGTAGTTTTGATTGCTTTAGAATGCATCAAAGAAGACAAGTTTTGTAGGGAGCTTTTGTATGGTGCTTTTCCAATGCTCAACCATTAGTTCTCCAAAGGGGCCTTCTCTTTTCCTCTTGGGAATGTTGGACCAGTTCACTTAAATGGGCTTCTCGATGCATTTTCGGCTGTATCTGATGATTGGTGGACTCGCGTTGTTATTGGCACACTTTGTTCTGTTCAAGAATGTACTGTACTCCCCTTTTTCTTATCATTATTTTGAAATCATGATATATGAGAATCTAATCTTGCATATATTGTCTTGTCTCATTAAGTTCAGGGAGCAACAGTATAGTTCCTTTGTAACAGGAACAATCTTATCACCTTTGATAATAAGTTCCTGTTTGCCTTTTATCCTTGGGAGAACCCAAACTGTGTAAACACATCTTGACAGTTACTTTATTTGAGAAGAGACTTTAATCAAGTTGAGCGTATTTATTGTTCAGCAGGTTTTATAGTTTTCTTTTGAATTTCTTACTTGGCGTTTGCGAGTTGAAAGGTTTCTTATACAAAAACATTTTGTGTATGATTAGAAAGCAAGACCGTTCTCCACTCAAATTGGAACCAAGGGGAACCGAACAGTGGCTGGTAATGATTCAGAAAATAGACGTGTGTTTTCCGTAAATCACTACCCTTAACTTAGAAGGATAGTAAGACCATATTTTCATGGAAATCAATTAAGCGATGAACGGTCTTTAATTTGGGAACAAGGCACCAGCCACCCATAGAGATACTATCACTGGAGGGTTATTGGGTCCTTTGACTGGCCAGACAGTACTAAATTGGACCCTTCTCTCTGGTTACGGCTCATTTTGTCTTTACCTACACTGAATGGTCTTGCCTATTCATTCCACATTCTCCTCTGTCATACACCTGACAACACTGAGATTACCAAACAATTCTTCTTTGCTCAATGGGTTAACTATTGCACAGTAATTATTCAGTGGCTACTTTCCTCTTAAGGGTAAGGTTAGAAGAGAGACTAGCTATGTAAGCAGCTGTTCTAGGAGAAGGACACTCCAAAATCAAACCATTGTTCTATAGTCTTGGGTAGTGCCTTAGCCTCTGTACCATGGTCTTCCACTGCTTTGGGGTAGAGTTCTCTTGCTTGAGGGTACACTCAGGCACACTATTCTATCGTATTTTCTCTTCCCCTTGTTTTTTTTTTTTTTTTTTAAGTTTTAATTGTTTATATATGAAAGAACTATCTTTAATGTTGTTACTATTGTTAAAATAGTTCATTTTAATTGTTCTTTATTTCCTCTTGTAGATTATTTCCTTGTTTTCTTTCCTCTCTGGGCTATTTTTACCCTGTTGGAGCCCTTAAAGGGCTTATAGCCTCCCAAGTTTAACAGCTAAAAATATTGATGAATCCAATATATTAGACAAAATGTTTTTAAAGTATCTACAAGTTAAAGGAAAGCATTGAAAAATTGAAATACAACATTTATTAATCTGAATATCTGGGGTATTATGTATGATAACAGCCACATGTATGTATGATGACGGCCGGTTAAGAATACACAGTCTAAGGGGGTTGGGTCGCAGGGGCTGTTTGCCCCCTAGTTAGGTAAGTAGGTTAGGTTAGGTGGGGAAGTTTAAGTAAGTTGGTGTCTTTGTGTAGAGGCTTTGCAGAAAACAGTCTTATAAAACGGTTAGAAAGTTGAAAGAAAAGTCTCCGAATATATACTAATTATTATGAAAATAATGAAGTTAAACGCCCATGTCAAGGCCTACAAGATTTGTAAAGCAAGTACTTAATTATAGGCCTATTAAGGATACAAGATTTAACAGTATCTGGAGTTGAGCGTGACATATATATGTGGCTGAATCACTGATCGACGGTATTTTTTTCTGTAGATACCCCTTAAAATAATTTTGTCCATTTTCTATATCAAAAGTATATCTCTTCAAAGAAAATGTATTTTAGGGGGCCAGGACTATTTTGAAGACAAGCTTGGAGACTTCGTCTTATTTTGTATATTTAAACAAAACTATATGAATTTCATACGTGAGGATAAGAAATTATTAAAATAGTTTTATTTCGTAATTAAAAATGAAATTAAGCAAAGAACACTTAGCTTTTACACTTATCTATCATATAAATTAGCCTTTAAATTATTCTAGTGTTTTTCGAATAAAATCAAATTTTGTGAAAAATCAATATATCTTAAGCTAAGAATAGCATTGGAAATTTAATTAATCATTATGAAATGTTATCTAAATTACGATTTGATACACAACCCATTTTAAATGTACGACATTCTAGAGTGCTTTCGGATATACAAAGAACTCTCTCATAAGAAATATTGGCCATAATGTGCCTAGGCCTATATTATTATTAACAATAGCCTACATTGGTTTTGTGGTAAAAGAAAAGCAAAAAAGTCATTAGTGAATGAAACAAAGATCAAAATGGTTTATGAAATAGATAATTATTTTAAAATTATTATTATTATTATTATTATTATTATTATTATTATTATTGTTATTATTATTATTATTACTAGCGAAGCTACAACCCTAGTTGGAAAATCAAAATGCTCTAAGCCCAAGGGCTCCAACAGGAAGAAATAGCCCTTTGAGGAAAGGATATAAGGAAATAGATAAACGATATAAGAAGTAATGAACAATTAAAATCAAATATATCAGATTATGTAGAGTTCTCTTGCTTGAGAGTAGGCTACACTTTAGCACACTATTCTATCTTATTTTTCTAACTTGTTTTTTTAAGTTTTTATAGTTTGTAGTTTATTTATTTCCTTATTTCATTCCAATCATGATATTTTCAGATTATTGAATAAATACTAGCAGAGCTGTACTAGTCCGGGCCACCCATACTAGGTTGGTTTGCTCTGAGCAATCAGACAAGTCTCTCACCATCACCAATTCGCAACGACCAGCGTGGTTATGAAAACTGGTCAAACCCCAGACTTGAATAAGGACATGTCTGAGGTCTTTGTCCTGCATTGGACTAAAACCGGCTGCTGTTGTTGTTGTAGTTGTATAATTTTAATACACGTTCAGTACAGGAACTAAATCCTGAAATATTGGCATCTTTGATCACAAGGGCTTATAACACTATGATTAGCAAATCTATCATGAAACTGGTTAATTACAATTATATATATATATATATATATATATACATATATATACTGTATATAATATATATATATATATATATATATTATATATATATATACATACATATATACATATATATATACACACACACACACACATATATATATATATATATATATGTATGTATATATATTTCTATTATATGGATGGGCAGACCTGTATCTTGAACTGATAGCTAATTTGGTAATTTCAACATGCATGTATTATAGGCCTAATTGTAATTGTTCAGTGGCTACTTTCTCTTAAGGGTAAGGATAGAGGAGACTCTTTGGCTATGATAAGCAGCTCTTCTAGTAGAAGAACACTTCAAAATCAAACCATTGTTCTCTAGTCTTGGGTAGTGCCATAAGTCTCTGTGCCATGGCCTTCCACTGTCTTGGGTTAGAGTTCTCTTGCTTGAGGGTACACTCGGGGTCACTATTCTATCTTATTTCTCTTTGTTTTTTTGAAGCTTTTATAAATTAAGTTCATATATGAAAGATATATTTTAATGTTGTTATTGTTCTTAGAATACCATATATTGTTCATTACTTCTCTTGAAGTTTATTTCCTTTCCTAACTGGGTTATTTTTCGATGTTGGAGCCCTTGGGCTTATAGTATCCTGCTTTTCCAACTAGCAAGTAATAATGTTAATAATAATGAGGAATTGTAGTGCAAGCACAAATTGAAACATCATCTTCATCCAATCACCTTTATTACAACGTTTCGGACAATTTGTCCATCATCAGGTTCTGTAAAGTTAAAAACATACATGATACAAACAATAAAAAACATTGGTAAAAGACATGAGAAAAATAAGATAATTTAAAATTATAATATTACTTAAAACACTTTTCTGCTGAAAGCAGAGTTATCTAGGTTTAGTTTTGGTTGAAGTTTTTCTATGTAAAATGTTTCTAATAATCTCAGCTCGGTCTCAAATCGAGCTTTACATATATGCTAAAATCAAGATGATTAAAATTGGTGTTACACACTCCGTGGCAATGATCTCTTATAGAGGAATGAGAAGGCTTACCCAGCGGTAGAAGGGTCCTTGAACTAATGCCTCTATGTTCAAAGGTTCTGGTAGACAACAGTTTTGTCGAACTACCTACATATTCCGAACTACACTTCGGACACACAAATTATATATACAACCATAGAACATAGTTCGCTAGATAACGACTCCTTGGACTTGAGAGCAAATTGCCTATCTTAAAATTATTGAAAAATACCATTCTAATATTTATATTTTTTTTTGAAGTAGGTTTTCGTTATGTGCTTAATTTTCCTTTCTATTATAGTATTAATTTTGTTCGATATGTAAGGAAATCGAAAATATATAATGTCTTTTACTTCACAAATTTGGGTATCAACATTATTGATTTTGTTAAGAAAAATTTGTACTTTTTTGTAAAATAAATTATCCTGGTAACCATTGTTGTTGAAGAATTCCTTTAAGAATGTAATTTCTTTATGAAAGTTAAAGTAATTTGATGAAAGTTTATATGCTCTATTAATGAGAGTATTAATACTGTTCATTTTATATCAAAACCAAGACCAGTAAAAGTGGGCTTTCTATAAACTTCCATATGTATTTTAAGGTCAGAAGTTTTAGTGACTAGTACGTCCAAAAAGGGCATTTTACCTTCGTTTTCTTCTTCCATGGTGAACTTGATATTACTGTGTTGAGAATTTAAATAATTAAAAAACTTGATTGCGTCATAATAATAATAATAACGGGAAATCAAGCCCCGCTCAAGCTCGACAGTTTCTTGTAGTGTCCGCAACCTGACCATCCATGTGAGATAAGAAGTGGGACATTGGGGGAATCTATAGGTCTACCTGCTGAGTAATCATCAGCAGTCATTGCCTAAACCTCCCTGGTCCTAGCTTGGGTGGAAAGGGGGCTTGAGCGCTGATCATATGTAGGCTATGTATGGTCAGTCTCTAGGGCATTGTTACTGTCCCTTGCCTCTGCCATTCATTAGCGGCCTTTAAACCTTTCAATCATGGCATAATTCTGTAATATTCTAAGATGGAGAGAGATTCAAGAAATTAGAATTTGATATTTAATTTCTTGAGAAAATGTATAGTATTATATTGTGATTTCCAAGTTGCTATATCCTAGAGTGCTTTGGCAATGCATGGAGATTTGCTTATATTTATATTATAATTATTTCTAATATTAAAAAGGTATGGACAATTAATAAAATTAGCTGTTAGGAATAGGATACATTTCTAAAATATTCTCTTTCATCCAACTGCCAGTCTGAAATCATTGTCAACTAACTTTTATTAGTTGTGCTTTTGTTATTATTGTCCTACTTTTTATTACACAGTTAAGCTACAACCGTATTTATTAAAAGTAGGCAGCTATAAGCCTAAGGGCTCCAACGGGGAAAATAGCCTAGTGAGGAAAGGTAATAAGGTGACAGATAGAATAGCATGGCCGATTGTACCTTCAAGCAAGAGAACTCTATACCAAAGACAGTGGAAGACCATGGTACAGAGGCTATGGCACTACCCAAGACTAGAAAACAATGGTTTGGTTTTGGAGTGTCCTTCTCCTAGAAGAGCTTCTTACCATAGCTAGAGATTTCCTTCTACTCTTACCCTTAAGAGGAAAGTAGCCACTGAACAACTACAGTGCAGTAGTTTAACCCCTTGAGAGAAGAAGAATTGTTTGGTAATCTCAGTGTTGTCAGGTGTATGAGGACACAGGAGAATGTGTAGAGTTTATGTGTAGGCAAGGGAAAATGAACCGTAACCAGAGAAAGGGATCAAATGGTGATTTGTCTTGACAGTCAAAGGAAAATCTAGTACTATAGAAGGGGCTGGAGGCTAACTTACTAGTTGCAAAATTGGAAGAATGCATTGCAGCCTTTATTTTGGTTATCCGAATACCTGAAAAAAAGTCTATTGTGGCTTTTTGACAGAAATTCATTAAAGATCAACTATAATACCTCTAAAAAGTAGTATCATTTTCAAAATATCTAATTTTCAAATGTAGAAAAAGACTCTAATGAATATATATATATATATATATATATGTATATATATATATATATATATGTATATATATATATATGTATATATATATTTGTATATATATATATATATATTTGTATAGATATATAAATATATATATTATACATATATATATATATATATATATATTTGTATAGATATATAAATATATATATTTATATATATATAAATATATATATATACATATATATAAATATATATATTCATATATATATGTATATATATACATACAAATATATATATATACAAATATATATATATATATATATACAGTATATATATATATATATATATACATATATATATTATATATATATATGTATATATATACTTTATATATATAATATATATATATATATATATATACACTGTATATATATGTATATAAATATATATATACTTTATATATATATGTATATATATACCTGAAAGTACCATACTTTATCAGATTGACCTACATAAGGGCGGGTGTACGCGACCATTTCTCCCCCACCTCACCCACCCTGCTGGGCCTAGGCCTACCAATTGCCCCTGTGTTATTAGGCCTATGAACAAGGAAATGCGCAATATTCATATGAGGTCAGTTACATACGCTTTAGGCCTAAGTATATTGCATCCTTTGCCATCTAAATTTGGTTTATTCCAGTTTAGGTTAATATTAACTTGTATTTTCTATATTCCAATTGCATAGGTCTAGTTAACCTAGGCTGAGGATTTTCATTTAGGCCTAAGAGATATTTTGGGTTAATTTCTATATATTAGATATATGATTTGAGGTATAATATGATAATGATAAGAACAATATCAGGAGTTTGTTTATATATATATATATATATATATATATAATATTACAAGAAAACTGTCTGAGACAAGTCCTGTTTCATGTCAGGAATTTGACCAATATCATCCACGCGCTGGTCACTGGAGATTGGTGATGGTGGGAGACTTTTTTCTGATCGCTCACAGCAAACCAACCTAGAATGTGAGGCCCTGACTGGTACAGGTTAGCTGATCACAAACCTTTTCACCGCGATAAGTTATCTCCACTCAGATATGTATACTGTATATATATATATATATATATATGTGTGTGTGTGTGTGTGTGTGAGTATGTATGTATGTATGTATAAGCACACACATCATATATATATATATATATATGCATATATATATATATATTATATATTTACATTATTACTAGCCAAGCTACAACCCTAGTTGGAAAATAAGATGCTATAAGCCCAAAGGCTCCAATAGGGAAAAAATAGCCCAGTGAGGAAAGGAAATAAGGAAATAAATAAATGAAGAGAATAAATTGACAATAATCATTCTAAAAACAGTATGTCATATATAAACTATTAAAAGACCCATGTCAGCCTGGTTAACATAAAAACATTTACTCCAACTTTGAACTTTTGAAGTTCTATTGATTCAACTACCCGATTAGGGTGTGTATATATATATATATATATATATATAAATGCACACACACACACAAACACACATATATATATATATGTGTGTGTGTATATATTTCTCTGTTTCTCCTAACAGGGGTGGCTTCAGAGAAAACACCACAATAATCGCTGCCATTGTCATCCTTTTTTTGCCATATATGTGTATACCATTGAGAGAGAGAGAGAGAGAGTCAATACTTTTCTTATTTTATTAATTCTCTTAAAGTCAACTTTTCTCCATCTGTATTCAACATAGAAGATGAAATCCCTTAGAGTTTATCGCTCTCGCTAATGTGATATACCAGTTCTGTTTACAGATAATTAAAAATTTTCTTGTATTATTAGGCCTAGATAAGATTTGATCTCCTCCTGTTAATAAATTAATAAAATTCGTATAGGCCTAATTCTTTTTAGTGTTTTAAACTGTGGTTAAAATTAAGTAAACACAGATACAGTAAGATTTCATTAATTCATCATACAAGCAGAAAGTTCATGATATTATGCATGTTTTTGTTATATATGCATATATGTATGCATATCTTGTACACATACATGATACATACATGGCCTTTGAATGTTTCTTGATATGTATAATGTATGTATATGTATATTTCATTCACATATATGCATATATAAGCCCACTTTTTATGCGAAAAAGCAGAACACTTATAATATCCATATGCATACATTACTTTATGTATACTCTATTCTGTAAGCTTACAGTACATACATACATACATATACCTAGGCCTTTATACATACATAGGCCTACACACATACATAAGCCTGTATACATACATACATGCATATATGAGCCTACTGTTATTCATAGGTCTGTGTACATACATAAACCTCTATACATACATAGGCCTAAGCCTGTATACATACATACGTACATAGGCCTACATACATACGTAGGCTTTACAATCATACATAGACCTACATACATACATACATAGGCCTGTATACATACAGAAACCTACATACATACATACATACATGCATGCATGCATACATAGGCCTACATTCATACATAAGCCTTTATACATACATAGGCCTACATATATAAATATTATACATACATACATACATACATACATACGTACCTACATACGTACACGCAGATAACTCCCACCTTTTCTGAAATTTGAAACCTGTTTCATAATCGAATGAAATCACAGAGTAATTAAACCCAATAATTCCTGTAATATAAAACTCGATAGAGTTTTAAGCAGTCAAGCATTAAGAAGATAGTCTCTCTCTCTCTCTCTCTCTCTCTCTCTCTCTCTCTCTATAAAGTGACGTCACAGGCGGACATGCATTGACCAATGGGCGTGAGGGGAGTGTGGGCGCGTCCAAGACTTGTCAAACCTGATTGATTCTCGTATTCTTCTTCTTCTTCTTCTTCTTCTTCTTCTCCTGCAGTGTTGCGAAGGTGAATTGAAGCTCAGTCTTAGCTTTAAGGTCTTTGGCTATTCGGGTAGCTAGGCCTTAGGCCTAAGGTATTGATTTGAGCCTCTAAAGTTTACTAATTATCATGTAGACCTACACAATTAACCCTCTTTTAACATAGCTTATTATAAACCACTTGAAGGTTTAAAAGCCGCTCATGAATGGCAGAGGCAAGGGACAGAGACAATGCCCTAGAGACTGACCACATGTACATATGATCAGCGCCCAAGCCCCTTCTCCACCCAAGCTAGGACCCAGGAGGGCCAGGCAATGGCTGCTGATGACTCAGCAGATAGACCTATAGGCTCCCCAAAACACCCCATAGATTAAAAAGATGTTGAGATTGCAGCTACCAAAGAAACTATCGAGTTTGAGCGGGACTCGAATCCCAGTCTGGCGTTCACCAGTCAGGGACGTTACCACATCGGCCACCACAACTGAAAGATATACTCTCTCTCTCTCTCTCTCTCTCTCTCTCTCTCTCTCTCTCTCTCTCAAACGAACTAGCTGTAACCGTTTTCACAGATAAATGTTATCTGTGAGTCTCCTATCAAAACAGGTCACTTGGCTATTGATAAAAAGAGTTCTGGCTGTTCTATCTTTGTTCTATATTCAATACGAAAAGGAGGTCAGTATAATCATTATTCTTTATTATCATGATTAAACTTATGCTTTACACCTTTTTAATTCAAGAAAAACACTATTGTTTTCTTGTCAAAATAAAAAACAATCCTATAATCCCGTTCTAGATATGAAGACAATTGTGAATCAAAATGATGAACAAAACAATGTTATTAAAAAAAAGAAAATAAAGAAAATGATGAAAAGCAAAACTGCACTGGGTCTAGGTTATATACACAAGATTTCGACACAGCAACAAAGAGTGAACTTGAGAGAGAGAGAGAGAGAGAGAGAGAGAGTGTGTGTGTGTGTGTGTGTCCTCCTATATATATTCAAGGCTTCATTTATAGGTTTGTCCTACTGGCAGCACAGACAGTTTCATTCTATAGGAATTCACAAAGAACCAGACCTTAGATTTTATTTTGACGTTACAAAAAAGATACAATATAAATTTTTTCACATTTCACAAAAAAATCAACTTTTATTTTTTATAACATTTGCAAGACTCAACCCTTAGAATTCTTTTTACACATTTCTCAAAGACTCAACCCTTAGAATTTTTTTTCACATTCCTATAAAGAACTAATCCTTAGAAATATTTTTCACATTTCACAAGAGAACAAATACTTAAGAATTTTACCAGATTTTTAATAAAGACTCGACCCTTAGAATTGTTTTTTTTTTCACATTTCACAAAAGACTCAACCCTTAGAATTGTTTTTTTTTTTTACATTTCACAAAAGACTCGACCATTAGAATTGTTTTTTTTCACATTTCACAAAAGACTCAACCTTTAGAATTGTTTTTTTTTCACATTTCATAAAAGACTCGACCATTAGAATTGTTTTTTTTTCACATTTCACAAAAGACTCAACCCTTAGAATTGTTTTTTTTTCACATTTCACAAAAGACTCGACCCTTAGAATTTTTTTTTCACATTTCACAAAAGACTCGACCATTAGAATTGTTTTTTTTTTCACATTTCACAAAAGACTCGACCATTAGAATTGTTTTTTCACATTTCACAAAAGACTCGACCCTTAGAATTGTTTTTTTTTTCACATTTCACAAAAGACTCAACCCTTAGAATTGTTTTTTTTTCACATTTCACAAAAGACTCAACCCTTAGAATTGTTTTTTTTTCACATTTCACAAAAGACTCGACCATTAGAATTGTTTTTTTTCACATTTCACAAAAGACTCGACCCTTAGAATTGTTTTTTTTTCACATTTCACAAAAGACTCAACCCTTAGAATTGTTTTTTTTTTCACATTTCACAAAAGACTCGACCATTAGAATTGTTTTTTTTCACATTTCACAAAAGACTCGACCCTTAGAATTGTTTTTTTTCACATTTCACAAAAGACT
This sequence comes from Palaemon carinicauda, assembly GCF_036898095.1. Classification (NCBI taxonomy): domain Eukaryota; kingdom Metazoa; phylum Arthropoda; class Malacostraca; order Decapoda; family Palaemonidae; genus Palaemon; species Palaemon carinicauda. The sequence continues at coordinate 100,271,691 of NC_090749.1, read as the reverse complement.
CAACCCTCAGAATTGTTTTTTTTTTCACATTTCACAAAAGACTCGACCATTAGAATTGTTTTTTTTTTCACATTTCACAAAAGACTCAACCCATAGAGTTGTTTTTTTCACATTTCACAAAAGACTCGACCATTTGAATTGGTTTTTTTTTTCCCTTTTCACAAAAGACTCGACCCTTAGAGTTGTTTTTTTTTCACATTTCACAAAAGACTCAACCCATAGAGTTGTTTTTTTTCACATTTCACAAAAGACTCAACCCTTAGAATTGTTTTTTTTTTCACATTTCACAAAAGACTCGACCATTAGAATTGTTTTTTTTCACATTTCACAAAAGACTCGACCATTAGAATTGTTTTTTTTTCACATTTCACGAAAGACTCGACCCTTAGAATTGTTTTTTTTTCACATTTCACAAAAGACTCGACCCTTAGAATTGTTTTTTTTTCACATTTCACAAAGACTCGACCCTTAGAATTGTTTTTTTTTTCACATTTCACAAAAGACTCGACCCTTAGAATTTTTTTTTTTCACAATTCACAAAAGACTCGACCCTTAGAATTGTTTTTTTTTCACATTTCACAAAAGACTCGACCCTTAGAATTGTTTTTTTTCACATTTCACAAAAGACTCGACCCTTAGAATTGGTTTTTTTTTCACATTTCACAAAAGACTCAACCCTTAGAATTGTTTTTTTTTTACATTTCACAAAAGACTCGACCATTAGAATTGTTTTTTTTTTCACATTTCACAAAAGACTCGACCCTTAGAATTGTTTTTTTTTTTCACATTTCACAAAAGACTCGACCCTTAGAATTTTTTTTTCACATTTCACAAAAGACTCGACCCTTAGAATAGTTTTTTTTTTCACATTTCACAAAAGACTCGACCCTTAGAACTGTTTTTTTTCACATTTCACAAAAGACTCGACCCTTAGAATTGTTTTTTTCACATTTCACAAAAGACCCGACCCTTAGAATTGTTTTTTTTTTCACATTTCACAAAAGACTCGACCCTTAGAATTGTTTTGTTTTCACATTTCACAAAAGACTCGACCCTTAGAATTGTTTTTTTTCACATTTCACAAAAGACTTGACCATTAGAATTGTTTTTTTTTTCACATTTCACAAAAGACTCGACCCTTAGAATTGTTTTTTTTCACATTTCACAAAAGACTCAACCCTTAGAATTGTTTTTTTTTCACATTTCACAAAAGGCTCGACCATTAGAATTGTTTTTTTTCACATTTCACAAAAGACTCGACCCTTAGAATTGTTTTTTTTCACATTTCACGAAGACTCAACCCTTAGAATTGTTTTTTTTTTTCACATTTCACAAGACTCGACCATTAGAATTGTTTTTTTTTCCACATTTCACAAAAGACTCGACCCTTAGAATTGTTTTTTTTTTCACATTTCACAAAAGACTCAACCCTTTAGAATTGTTTTTTTTTCACATTTCACAAAAGACTCGACCATTAGAATTGCTTTTTTTTCACATTTCACAAAAGACTCAACCCTTAGAATTGTTTTTTTTTTCACATTTCACAAAAGACTCAACCCTTAGAATTGTTTTTTTTTCACATTTCACAAAAGACTCAACCCTTAGAATTGTTTTTTTTCACATTTCACAAAAGACTCAACCCTTAGAATTGTTTTTTTTTCACATTTCACAAAAGACTCAACCCTTAGAATTTTATTTTTTCACATTTCACAAAAGACTCAACCCTTAGATTTTTTTTTCAGATTTCACAAAAGAAACCAATTGCTAGAAATTTTTTATGCATTTCACAAAAGGATCTACTCCAAGATTTTTTTTCACATTTACCAAAAAACACCTGATGTATCAAAAAGAATAAAAAAAAAACAATCTTATAAAGAAAAAACATGCTTTATATCAATAAAAAAAACACGCCATTTCATAAGAAATAATATTAAAAACACCCCTTATATCATAAAAGAAAAAAGTCATTTCATAAAAAAAAAAATATTAAAAACAGGCCTAATGTCATAAAAGAAAAAAGTAATTTCATAGAATATAGAAAAAAACATCCCTCTAGTCATATAAGATAGAAAGAAAAACATTCTTCGTATTATAGTCAGAACAATACTCTTCGTATCATAAATACAACATTAAATAACAAGAGACGGACATGGCATACATCATCATCATTATCTCTCTCTCTCTCTCTCTCTCTCTCTCTCTCTCTCTCTCTCTTCAGGTGACTGGGTCCATTTGATTCTTATTTTTGGCAAGGACCAATTCATGCCAGGCAATGCGTTGTTCATGCCTACTCATACCAGGAATCTACTTTACATGATTATGAAAATGTCGTTTTCTCTCTCTCTCTCTCTCTCTCTCTCTCTCTCTCTCTGTATGTATAATGCCACTATTTATATATATCCTAACAAGTGGTATTCTCATATATCAAAGGGCTTATATATATATATATATTTATATATATATATATATATATATATATACATACATACATATATATATATATACATACATACATATATATATATATATATATATATATATATGTCTGGGGTTGGTTATTTTTCATCACCACACTAGCAACAGCGGATTGGTGATGGTGGGAGATTTAGGTCTGATCGCTCACAGCAGACTTATGCATGGGAAAATTGGAGTTTTACTAAAGCCTTAGAACATCACAGCAGACTTATGCATGGGAAAATTGGAGTTTTACTAAAGCCTTAGAACATAAGCTGGTTACAACTGTAAGAGCTATTGAAAAAATAATGATGGGAATAACACTAAGAGAAAGGAATAGAGCAACATGGATACTAACAACTTGTAAGAAAAAGAAATGGACATGGGCAGGACATATAATGAGAATAACAGACAATAGATGGACATTAAGAATAACAAATTGGGTCCCTAGAGGATGCAAAAGAAGCAGGGGAAGGAAGAGAAGACGATGGATTGACGAGTTGAGAGTGTTTGCGGGTGTGGACTGGCACAGAAAGATAGAGCCTCTAGTTTACCTGTCAGTTCTTTGACTTTGTGGATAGAGCCTTTAGTTTACCTGTCAGTTCTTTGACTTTGTGGATAGAGCCTTTAGTTTACCTGTCAGTTCTGTGACTATGTGGATAGGGCCTCAAGTTTACCTGTCAGTTCTGTGACTATGTGGATACAGCCTCTTGTTTACCTGGCTGTTCTGTGACTATGTGGATACAGCCTTTAGTTTATGTAGCAGTTCTATGACTGTGGATACAGTCTCTAGTTTACCTGTCAGTTCTGTGCCTAACCTATGTGGATAGAGTCTCTAGTTTACCAGGCAATTCTCTGACTATGTGGATACAGCCTGTAGTTTACCTGGCAGCTCTATGAATTTACCTCTTGACTCCATCTGCCAACATTTTACCTATAGCCCCCTAACTTCTTTGGTAATGCGGTGCTACAGCCTCTAACTTATCAGGCAGCCCATTGTCTTCAGCTCAAAATTTTTGTGGTACTGCTGTAGCTACAACCCTAACATAATCGACATTGCTGTCAGGTGTAGTATTGGCTACATTCTTTAACAAACAATTCTGTTATTGCTGTAGCTACAGACTTAAAGGTATATGGCATCAGACCAGGTACAGCATCTAACTTATCTGGCACTTCATAGACTACAATCTCTTAACTTATCTAGCATTGATGTGGCTATAGCCTCCAACTTATATATCAATATGGTGGCTACAACCTTTAACATATTTGGCTTAGTGTTGGATATAGTCTCTAGCTATGTAGCATTGCTATGGCTATAGCCTCCAACTTACAGTTTGGTGGCTTCAACCTTTGAACTTATTCGGCTATAGTCTTTTAACTTATGTAGCATTGCTGTGGCTACAGCCTATAACTTAACTAGCATTTATATGGCTACAGCCTCTAACTTAACTAGCATTTCTATGGCTACAGCCTCTAACTTAACTAGCATTTCTATGGCTACAGCCTCTAACTTAACTAGCATTTCTATGGCTACAGCCTCTAACTTAACTAGCATTTCTATGGCTACAGCCTCTAACTTAACTAGCATTTCTATGGCTACAGCCTCTAACTTAACTAGCATTTCTTTGGCTACAGCCTCTAACTTAACTAGTATTTCTATGGCTACAGCCTCGTAACTTAACTAGCATTTCTGTGACTACAGCCTCTAACTTAACTAGCATTTCTGTGACTACAACCTCTAACTTATCTGTTATCATGGTAGGTACAACCTTTAACTTATTTGCCATAATGTTGGGTAGAATCTCTAACTTACCCAGCATTATTATGGCTGAAACCTGTGACATATCAGACATAGTACTGGCTAGTGTCTTTAACTTACATGACAATGCGCTTTCTACAGCGTCTAATGTATATCTGAAAGAAAACTTTTTAGCAACACTGTGCCAAGGAATTATTTAGCCCCACAGAGGCTTCAGCACTTAAAATATCAGCCAAAAGTTGTTTTGACCCTAAGAAAAATTATAATCGAGTCCAATGACCCAAAACATTTCATTTTGGAGTCTGATCAAATATGCAGAAAGATTTGTATGTTTTATTATTATTATTATTATTATTATTAATAATAATGATAATTATAATAATAATAATAATAATAATAATAATAATAATAATAATAATAATAATGATAATAATAATAATAATAATGTTGTTATTATTGTTATTATTATTAGCTAAGCTATAACCCTAGTTGGAAAAGTAGGATGCTATAAGCCCAAGGGCTCTAACAGGGAAAAATAGCCCAGGGAAAAAAGGTAAAAAAAATTATATTATTATTATTATTATCATTATTATTGTTGTTGTTGTTGTTGTTGTTAGCTAAGCTACAACTCTAGCTGGCAAAGCAGGATGCTATAAGCCACATAAGGGCTCAAACAGGGAAAAATAGCCCAGTGAGGAAAGGAAGAAAAAAAATGGTAATAAAAGAGAGGATTGGTATGGCAGGGTCCGACGGGCTGAGGTATCTACTAGTCTAAATATGAACTCAAAATTTGCATAGATATATATATATTACAGCTTGTTATTATTTTTTCTATTGATGTTATTATTAATATTATTCATCTTTTTGTTATTATCAATGTAAAGTTCAGACTAAAAATGTTCGCTTAAAAAGATGGTGTTTATACTTTCAAATTTTTTTTTTTCTTTTTTTTTTTTGAACAAGATTGGCATCGCAAAAGCAAGGAGCTGTTGACTCTGTTGTTTACATGTAATGTTGATGGTTTGAAAACATCTCTCTCTCTCTCTCTCTCTCTCTCTCTCTCTCATACTATGCTTATTTCATTAAATTTTTCTCTTACGATTTTAACTTTAACATTTCCCGAATCTCTCTCTCTCTCTCTCTCATATTCCATTAAATTTTAATTTTACTCTTGAGATTTTGACATTAGCAATTCCCTAATCTCTCTCTCTCTCTCTCTCTCTCTCTCTCTCTCTCTCTCTCTCGCTCAGTACATTAACTTTTGCTCCAATTCCTCCTTTTATCTACTCATCTATCTAACTATCTTTGCAAATCCATCCTTCCCCGTTTATATCTTCCATGTTTACATTTCATTCTTTCTTTCTTCTTTTTCTTCTTCTTCTTCTTTCTATTTTTCTTGGCATCCCGAGATTCCTTTCGTCCTCGCCAAATTGTTAGAGACTTTTTCTCTTATCTATTAACAACCACAAAAAGGAGATGGGTATTTCTGCTTTTTCTCGAGACAGACGCCACAACTCGATACGTTTTGAAATAAGGATTAATTTTAAAGGGATTTTCGGGTCTTTGAAGGATTTTTGAAGGACTTTTGTGTCTCCGTAGGATTATTGAAGGACTTTGGAGACGTATGGGGGTTTAGTAAATTTAGAAACATGTGATTTTTTTGACTGATGAGTTAGTTATTTCGTAATATTTTTGCATAAAATTATATACGACGATATATTAAATGATGCACACACACACACACGTATATATATATATATATATATATATATATATATGTATATACATACATACATATATATATATATATATATATATATATATATATATATATATATATGTATATATATATCATCATCATCATCATCATCATCTCTTACGCCTACTGACGCAAAGGGTCTCTCTCTCTCTCTCTCTCTCTCTCTCTCTCTATATATATATATATATATGTATATATATATATATATATATATATATATAAAACAACGACAACAACAACAAATACAGCCATTTTGAGTCCACTGCAGGACAAAGACCTCAGACAAAACCTTATCCATGTTTGAGATTTGACCAGTTTTCATCACCACGCTGGCCAGTGCAGATTGTTGATGGTGGGAGACTTCTGTCTGATCGTTCACGGCAAACCAACCTAGTATGGGTGGCCCTGACTAGCACAACGGATAGGCCATGAATTAACCACATTGTCTAGATTATCCTATAATTGTTTTTTTAATGAGGCGCATTTGCACCGACTCGCAGCGGTGCCACTTTTAGCTCGGAAAAGGTTTCCTGGTATCTAATTGGTTAGAATTATCTTGTCCAACCAATCAGCGATCAGGAAACATTTCCAAGCTAAAAGGGCATCCCTTTCAAGTCGGTACAAATCTGCCTCACTAAAAATAATTGACTATAGTTATTCTCAATATAATTGACGGTAATCTGTCATCATATTTACTGTCTATTGCGTTGTTCTGTTTACCGTCAGTTCAGATGTTCAAGGTCTAAACTCTTGCTTCAATATTATCACTTTTATTATTTTTATTTTATTTATAAAAAGC
>NC_090749.1:100254920-100262420 GCF_036898095.1 Palaemon carinicauda | reverse complement strand
ATTTCCTATCTCGAATTTCAGCGTTTAGAATGTAAAGGGAAAACTGTAATAAATAAAAACTCGCAGTTCCTTTTCAACCTACATCAACACTTACAATTAACCTAATTTGAGTAATCTGATATCTCTCAAGTGAAGGTCCAATCCGCTTTTTACTACGGACACAATACGCTCATTCATAACTTAATCCATCCGGGGAAGTTGTAGTAAAGTGACGTTCATTCATAAAAGAAATCATCTCATTCATAAACTTGGGACCTACACAGTAGTAGTAAGGGACCAGATTAGATAATGGGACTCATTAAGACTGACATTGAAATGAAACACGCGAGGGTAACCCCGTTATTAAAGGTTTAAAGGACGCTCATGAATGGCAGAGGCAAGGGACAGTGCCGTAGAGACTGACCATATATACATATGATCAGGGCACAAGCTCCCTCTTCATCCAAGCTAGGACCAAGGAGGGCCAGGCAATGGCTGCTGATGATAGCAGATAGATCTATAGGCTCTCCCAAAACACCCCGTCTTTAGCTCATAAGGATGGTGAGATTGCAACGACCAAAGAAACTATCGAGTTTAAGCGGGACTCTAACTCCAGTCTGGCGTTCACTAGTCAGGGACGTTACCACATCGGCCACCGCAACCGTATAATATGCTGTCCCATACTTTTTGTTGTTTTAGGAAATGCACATTAAAAAGAAATGAAACTGCCGGAAGCTTGTTAATGGGAACACAGAGGAAGGGAGAAGAGTTTGATTATATAATCATGCTTGACTCAATTGAAAACAAAGAATATAGAAATTTGATTGGTAAAACCATTTCAGGTTTTTTATTTGCAATTGCATAAACTAGCTCGTATATATATATATATATATATATATATATATATATATATATATATATATACATATATATAAATATATATATATATGTATATATATACACATATATATATATATATATATATATATATATATATATGCATATGTATATATATATGCATATGTATATATATGTATATATATATATATATATATATATATATATATATATATATATACATACACACACATACACACACATATATATATATATATATATATATATATTCAGCCAAGGCCTTGGCTGAATATATTGTCACGCGCTATTTAGTGACTTATAAGCATATATATATATATATATATATATATATATATATATATATGTATGTATGTAGATACGTATGACTTTTCATTTACTATTAAATAATAAGTTGGTATAACTCTGTAAAATCTATATAATTTACATAAATTGTAATATTCTACATCCTGAACAATTGTTTCATTATCAATTTTGAAACAAGAAATTAAGATATTGTGTTCATTTAAATAGTTGAAATCCATAGATTTATTAAAGAACTAAATCTTATCTTCAGCAAGGAGGTAATTTTCATTTATACTAAAATAATATTACAAAAATAATTCCTTGAATGTTTTTTTTCTTGTATATTATAATTCATTAATTACCATTGAGATGTTTAGCCCTGGGATCTAGGGCTATTATTATTATTATTATTATTATTATTATTATTTTTATTAATATTATTATTATCATTATTATTTATTATTATTATTTATTTTTATTATTATTATTATTATTATTCATTATTATTTTTATTATTATTATTATTTTTATTATTATTGATATTATTATTGTTATTATTATTACTACTGTTTAATATTATTATTATTATTATTTTTATTATTATTATTATTATTATTATTATTATTATTATTGTTATTTTTATTACTATTGTTTAATATTATTATTATTATTATTATTATTATTATTATTATTATTATTATTATTAGCTAAGCTGCAACCCTAGTTGGAAAAGCAAGGGGAAAATAGCCCAATGAGGAAAGGAAACAAGAGAAGTAATTAAAATATTTTAAGAAGGGTAACAACAATAAAATAGATCTTACATATATAAACTACAAAAACCTGAAAAAAACAGAGAAAGATAATTAAGATAGAACGCCCGATTGTACCCTCAAGCAAGAGAACTCTACCCCAGGACAGTGGAAGACCAGGGTACAGAGGCTATAACACTACCCAAGACTAGAGAATAATGGTTAAATTTTGGAGTATCCTTCTAGAAGAGCTGCTTACCATAGCTAGAGAGTCTCTTCTACCCTTACCCTTAAGAGGAAAGTAGCCATTGAACAATTGCATTGCAGTAGACGTTATTTTGTCAATTTTTCTCTATGGTGTTGCTTAACTAACCAACAGTAATGAGTGGTGTTGAATGGACCAATATCTGTTGTTTATCAGAACAATACCTTAGGTTTATGGACCAATAGTTAAGGCTTATCAAACCAGAGGCTTAGTTTCATAAGGTTAATCAATTGAGTTCAAATGACCAATAGCAGGGGTATATTAGACCAATAAATTGGTTTCATCCTATCAATAGTTAGTGTTCCTCAGACCAGTATCTGCAGTTCATCAGACAAACAGCTGAAGTTTTAACAGAACACCAACTTTGACAAATAGGTCTACAGGTTCACTATAATAGAAGCAGTACAATATTATCTAAATAGTTAGTGAACTCCACATTATAGATAACTTCGAAATTCTAAGTTTTAAAGTTAACTTTCAACCATCAGTGCAGGTTAGTCATCACTAGGTACAATTTTACAACAGAACTGCATTGTACCTCATAGCTTCAAGGAAGCTGTGAGCCAATCACAAGATAGTCTAGCTGTCCTTTTAACCAATAAGCACATAGTCAAGCTGCCTTCTCGTGCAATCATCTAGTAGTATGGCTGCCCTCTTTGCCAATTAGCTATTAGTATGTATGCCCTCTTAGCCAACTAGCTGTTAGTATAGATGCCCTCTTAGCCAATTAGCTGTTAGTATAGATGCCCTCTTAGCCAATTAGCTGTTAGCATAGATGCCCTCTTAGCCAATTAGCTGTTAGTATAGTATAGATGCCCTCTTAGCCAATATGCTGTTTGTATAGATGGCCTCTTAGCCAATTAGCTGTTTGTATGGCTGCCCTCTTACACACCAAAGGAACTGACGAGTTTGAGCGGGACCCAAACCCCAGTCTGGCGATCACCAGGCATGGGCGTTACCAATAGGCCACCGGAAATAGACTTCTATTTTTCTGTTTTTCTTTTCTGAGCTGTCTCCTAGTCTGAAATTAATCATTTTAGTTTGGGCAAGAGACTCTTCTATTTTGGATTGAAGAACAAAGAGCCCACATATTTGGAAGGATATTATTTTAGCGACACGCTTATATCACTATTAAAATTCTCTCATGATTATTTTTCCTTATACGTCCATTTGCATTCCACATTTCGATATGGAAAAGACGTTCAAATCTATCGTCTCCGTTCACCTCTTGAACATTGAATACCAATACAAGTCTGTTCAAAATAGATGAAATCTGTAAGTATATCTTCATCATCTGAAAGAAGTACAAAATGCTAAAGTATTTCACTTTCCATACAAAGTGTCAGTTTTATACTGAACCTTTTTACTTATATCATAAATCTTACTCCCATCAGGACTGACCTTAACAAAATAAACATCCTGGGTAGTACAGTGGTAACGTGTTCACTTAGCATTCGCATGGCGGCAGATCGATCCCAGCCTGGACTGTGAGTTTAAGCTGTTTATTGGGGAGGCCACTGCTGTGATTGGGCTTGCCCGGCTGACGTTCTGGTGAGCATCTATTCTGATGAAACAGGAACTGAAATTAGACACCTTTAACATTGCATTGGCTGCTTGGACATAATTCAAAGATAGCTTTAAAGAAGAAATATAAATTTTTCCTCTTGTTTAATAGGTAATGGGAAAATTTTTTTTTCGAAGGGTGAAAATTTCGTGGGTGGCCCTTTGGGACCACTGTTGAGGCAGTGCATGTTTGAAAGACAGGTTAAGAATATGATGGAGTGACTGTTTGTGAGCATGATTTATCAAATGGTCAAGAGCATGATATATCAAATGCTTAAGAGCGTGGTATATCAAATGGTCAAAGGCATGGTTTATCAAATGGTCGAGAGCATGGTTTATCAAATGGCCTAGGGATTGATTTAGCAAATGGGTAATAGGATAGTCTATCAAATGGCCAACGGAATGATTTATCAAATGCTTAAGAGCGTGGTTTATCAAATGGTCAAAGGCATGGTTTATCAAATGGTCGAGAGCATGGTTTATCAAATGGCCAACGGAATAATTTATCAAATGCTTAAGGCGTGGTTTATCAAATGGTCAAGAGCATGGTTTATCAAATGGCCAAGGGAATGATTTAGCAAATGGTTAAGAGCATAGTTTAGCAAATGGTCAAGAGCATGGTTTACCAAATGGACAAGGGAATGACTTAGCAAATGGCAATAGCATAGTTTAGCAAATGGTCAAAAGCATGGTTTATCAAATAGCCAAGGGAATTATATAGAAAATGGCAATATCATAGTTTAGAAAATGGTGAAAAGCATGGTTTATCAAATGGCCAAGAGAATGATTTAGCAAATGTCAATAGTATAGATTAGCAAATTGTCAAGAGCATTGTTTATCAAATGGCCAAGGGAATTATATAGAAAATGGCAATAGCATAGTTTAGCAAATGGTCAAGAGCATGGTTTATCAAATGGCCAAGGGAATTATATAGAATATGGCAATAGCATAGTTTAGCAAATGGTCAAGAGCATGGTTTATCAAATGGTCAAGGGAATTATATAGAAAATGGCAATAGCATAGTCTAGCAAATGGTCAAGAGCATGGTTTAGCAAATGGTCAAGAGCATGGTTTAGCAAATAGCCAAGGGAATGATTTAGCAAATAGTTAATAGCATAGTTTAGCAAATGGTCAAGAGCATGGTTTATCAAATGGTCAAGGGAATGATTTAGCAAATGGCTAATAACATAGTTTAGCAAATGGTCAAGAGCATGGTTTAAAAAATAGCCAAGAGCATGTGTTTGCGAATAGATAAACACAATTTATAAAACGGTCAAGAGCATTATTTCGTATATGGTGAAGAGCGTGGTTTAGCAAATGGTTAATAGCATGGTTTAACTAATGGTGAAGAGCATAAGCTTTCTTAGTGAGTGATTAAGAGCATGATGAAGCGAATTGGTAAGAGCGTGATTTAGCATATTGTTAAGAGCATATTTTAGCAAAGGGGGAGATGAAATTTAGCAAATGGTTTCAAGCTAAATTTAGCTACATTTAACAAGCCGTTTAAGAGCATGGTATAGCAAATAGAAAAATTGCATGATTTTGCTATAATAATACAAGACATGATTTAAAAAATGGCTAATAGTATGGATGTATGAGTGCGTGAGTCAGTGAATGGTAAAGTGAATGATTTTATGAATGGTGAAGAACATAATTTAGTTAAATATTAGGAGCGTGATTGAGTGAATGATTAAGAGCATGTTTCAGCCAAAGGTTGAGAGCAATGTGCAGTGAACAGTTAGGAGCATTATTTAGTAAATGGTGAAGAGCATGTTTTACCAAATGTCTTAAGAGCATGGTTTAGCAAATGTCTTAAGAGCATGGTTTAGCAAATGTCTAAGAGCATGTTTTACCAAATTTCTTAAGAGCATGGTTTAGCAAATGTCTAAGAGCATGTTTTACCAAATTTCTTAAGAGCATGGTTTAGCAAATGTCTAAGAGCATGTTTTACCAAATTTCTTAAGAGCATGTTTTACCAAATGTCTAAGAGCATGTTTTACCAAATGTCTCAAGAGCATGGTTTACCAAATGTCTTGAGAGCATGATTTAGCAAATGTCTTTAAGAGCATGGTTTAGCAAATGTCTAAGAGCATGTTTTACCAAATGTCTTAAGAGCATGGTTTACCAAATGTCTTAAGAGCATGGTTAAGCAAATGTCTAAGAGCATGTTTTACCAAATGTCTTAAGAGCATGGTTTAGCAAATGTCTTAAGAGCATGGTTTAGCAAATGTCTAAGAGCATGGTTTAGCAAATGTCTAAGAGCATGGTTTAGCAAATGTCTTAAAAGCATGGTTTAGCAAATGTCTAAGAGCATGTTTTACCAAATGTCTTGAGAGCATGGTTTAGCAAATGTCTTGAGAGCATAGTTTAGCAAATGTCTAAGAGCATGTTTTACCAAATGTCTTAAGAGCATGGTTTAGCAAATGGCTTAAGAGCATGGTTTACCAAATGTCTTAAGAGCATGGTTTACCAAATGTCTTAAGAGCATGGTTTAGCAAATGTCTTAAGAGCATGGTTTAGCAAATGTCTTAAGAGCATGGTTTACCAAATGTCTTAAGAGCATGGTTTAGCAAATGTCTTAAGAGCATGTTTTACCAAATGTCTTAAGAGCATGGTTTAGCAAATGGCTTAAGAGCATGGTTTAGCAAATGTCTTAGAGCATGTTTTACCAAATGTCTTAAGAGCATGGTTTAGCAAATGTCTTAAGAGCATGGTTTAGCAAATGTCTAAGAGCATGTTTTACCAAATGTCTTAAGAGCATGGTTTAGCAAATGTCTTAAGAGCATGGTTTAGCAAATGTCTTAAGAGCATGGTTTAGCAAATGTCTAAGAGCATGTTTTACCAAATGTCTTAAGAGCATGGTTTAGCAAATGTCTTAAGAGCATGGTTTAGCAAATGTCTTAGAGCATGTTTTACCAAATGTCTTAAGAGCATGGTTTAGCAAATGTCTTAAGAGCATGGTTTAGCAAATGTCTAAGAGCATGTTTTACCAAATGTCTTAAGAGCATGGTTTAGCAAATGTCCTAAGAGCATGGTTTAGCAAATGTCTAAGAGCATGTTTTACCAAATGTCTTAAGAGAATGTTTTACCAAATGTCTTAAGAGCATGGTTTACCAAATGTCTTAAGAGCATGGTTTAGCAAATGTCTAAGAGCATGTTTTACCAAATGTCTTAAGATCATGGTTTACCAAATGTCTTAAGAGCATGGTTTAGCAAATGTCTAAGAGCATGTTTTACCAAATGTCTTAAGAGCATGGTTTACCAAATGTCTTAGAGCATGGTTTACCAAATGTCTTGAGAGCATGGTTTAGCAAATGTCTAAGAGCATGGTTTAGCAAATGTCTAAGAGCATGGTTTACCAAATGTCTTGAGAGCATGGTTTAGCAAATGTCTAAGATTATGGTTTAGCAAATGTCTAAGAGCATGGTTTACCAAATGTCTTGAGAGCATGGTTTACCAAATGTCTAAGAGCATGTTTTACCAAATGTCTTAAGAGCATGGTTTAGCAAATGTCTTAAGAGCATGGTTTACCAAATGTCTTAAGAGCATGGTTTACCAAATGTCTTAAGAGCATGGTTTACCAAATGTCTTAAGAGCATGGTTTAGCAAATGTCTTAAGAGCATGGTTTAGCAAATGTCTTAAGAGCATGGTTTAGCAAATGTCTAAGAGCATGGTTTAGCAAATGTCTAAGAGCATGGTTTAGCAAATGTCTTGAGAGCATGGTTTAGCAAATGTCTAAGAGCATGGTTTAGCAAATGTCTTAAGAGCATGGTTTAGCAAAT
>NC_090749.1:100247420-100252420 GCF_036898095.1 Palaemon carinicauda | reverse complement strand
TTCTATTTTAGCTTAATGTGTCTCAGCTTGTAGTCAGAGTTAACAATTAAACAAAAAATTACATTTTATATTGTCTTTCTAATGTATTTTATTAATTTTAATGCAATTAATCTTTTGAAATTGATTTAAGGGTCAAATTTTACATAATTAAAAATTCCTTTATCACTAGTGGCACTTGATGTGAAACTATTAGAAAATAGTTAAACAATTGAAAATTGAAATAATGATAAACCTAATAAAACAAACAACCAAACAGAATTAATCACAAAGTCTTATGACTATCTTCTATCTGTACGCCAACCAGACCCGAACCTCTGGCCAAAAACTGGCCATGGAGATTGTGCCAAATTTCTCCTACTGTTTTGAGACAGTAAGATCGTGAGCATGTACCTGCTTGTTTGTGTATTCTTATGAGCTTTTTATACATTTCTTCTTCTTCTTCTTCTTCTTCTTCTTGTTCGTCTCCTACACTTCAGGGAGACTTTACACTGTCTCCAATACTCTTTCTCTCTATTGCTTCGACCTGCCTTAATCCAAGACTGCTCAAGATGCCACCAGTATTTTACTGCCTCGTCTGGGCTACGTTCCAGCTTCCTCTTCTAACCCTTTCCAAACTTAGCATATTCCCGTGGCTCATACTAACAGTAGATGACTAGTTCGAGTTAGTTTTGCTTAAGTTTCGAAAGCCCTTTTTGTTCGTTTAGGAGATAACCGCATCGCGTCGCGAGGGACTTGGCTGTTGCATCAGCTAGGATATTTAAAGCTTACTGAAATTGTTTTGAAGATCATAGTGGTACATTGCAAAATACTTTAGTATCTTTTTCATTGCCTGAATGATTATTAGTACCAGTAAAATCTATTGTATATGAAGATGGGTCTTATAATATTGCCTTCAATTTCTCAGAACGGAAAGTCATCAGACTGATAAGCATCACTGTCAGGGGACATAGAGACGCTAAGGGACTTAACACTTATTTGCCAGTACCAGTTTCTGGATTAAACCAGAATGAAGCTCATTGTGTACACTAAGTTTAGAAACAATCGAGTACTGTCAGGATAAAAGGTTTAGTTCTAGTATCAAGTACCTTTGGAGCATTCATGGAATAAGAACTAGACAAAGGGCAAGGGTGCGAGTGTTTCGATAGTGATGATCTAACAGTAAGCGAGCAATACGCATTGTGAAATGTTAAATGCTCCCGAATGAACATCATGAAACGACTGTGGAGGTCCTTTAGAGAGTAGGGTTCCCCTGCTGTACAGGACCAGATAAGCAGCCCTTAAAGTAAAGTAAACGTAAAGTAAAGGGTAATGCTCCTTTTCAAACAGCTAAACCCCTAATTATGAGCACACCAAGAAGAAAGACAATGATACAGACTAGGAGTGAATCTGACTCAGTAGGAAGAATAATAACATTGAAGATACTCAAAAACTTATCAAATCTAATTGATTAGTTAGTCATGAGAGAAGCCTATTCACCCAATTCCCAAGTTCCCTAAAATTTATACCCATATTTTCAAAATGGCTCCATCTTACCTGGGCCAGGATAACTAATTTTCAACCAGCATAGCCTGTCCTGATTTGGCTCTTACACTTGAATGCGAAATTTAAACATAGTGTATGCCACACGACAAGTAATTTTGCCTTAGTATTATTAGTATTATTACTAGCTAAGCTACAACCCTAGTTGGGAAGGAAGGATACTATGACCCCAAGGGTTCCAATAGGGAAAATAGCCCAGTGAGGAAAGGAAATAAACTACAAGAGATGTTTAAGAATAAAAACATTAAAATAAATCTTTCATATATAAACTATAAAAACTCCGAAATAACAAGAGGAACAGAAATAAGATAGAATAGTGTGCCCGAGTGTACCCTCAAGCAAGAGAACTCTACCCCATGACAGTGAAAGGCCATGGTACAGAGGTTTAGCCTTTACTTCAAGAAACCAGTATTCTTCATCATCTCCTCCTACGCCTATTGACGCAAAGGGCCTCGGTTAGATTTCACCAGTTGTCTTTATCTTTAGCTTTTAAATTAATGCGTCTCCATTCTTCGTCTCCTACTTCACGCTTCATATTCCTCAGCCATGTAGGCCTGGGCCGTCCAACTCTTCTAGTGCCTTGTAGAGCCCAGTTGAAAGTTTGCTGAACTAATCTCTCTCTCTCTCTCTCTCTCTCTCTCTCTCTCTCTCTCTCTCTCTCTCTCTGTGTATATATACATATATATATATATATATATATATATATATATATATATATATATATATATATATATATATATATATATATCCCCTCAGGGGTTAATAATGCTGTGTGCGCACCTCCCTCGCATGGGGCACTGTAGGCATTAGTGAAAAGTCTTTAAATTATTCCTACGGTTCCAGCAGCACCAACTTGTTAGCCTTCTAATTTACCCATGTTCCCTCTCCTCCATCCCAGCAACGGTCCAAATTCATATAAAGAATAAGTACAATCTAATATAATTGATAAAACAAATGACACACAAGAGAGAGAGAGAGAGAGCGAGAGATAGGATCTTAGTACAGACAGTTAACTACCCTTCACCAGACACAAAATCCTAAGTACATGTTAGAAAGGATTTCCCGTTGGACAATTACCTCGGGGGAATGACTCCATTAATCCCCTGGGCATTCCCTGAAGTTTAAGAATCCTACATGAACCTCAAGGAAGATTTTTAGAAACTCTTCTCCACTGCTTGTTGGTACAAAAGTCATTCAACTAGGTCTGCCAGAGGGACGATGATCTCTCAAATAAAGGAGCAAGCAAACTAGGTCAAGCAGATGAGATTTTTTGAAGGTATCTCAAAGGTCATGGAAGCAAGGTCAAGCAGATGAGATTTTTTTGAAGGTATCTCAAAGGTCATGGAAGCAAGGTCAAGCAGATGAGATTTTTTTTAAGGTATCTCAAAGGTCATGGAAGCAAGGTCAAGTTGGTGAGATTTTTTTGAAGGTATCTCAAAGGTCATGGAAGCAAGGTCAAGTAGATGAATTTTTTTTAGGTATCTCAAAGGTTATGGAAGCAAGGTCAAGCAGATGAGATCTTCTAAGGTATCTCAAAGGTCATTGAAGCAAGGTCAATCAGATGAGATCTTCTAAGGTATCCCAAAGGTCATAGAAGCAAGGTCAAGTAGATGAGACCTTCTAAGGTATTCCAAAGGTCATGGAAGCAAGGTCAAGTTGGTGAGATTTTTTTTAGGTATCTCAAAGGTCATGGAAGCAAGGTCAAATAGATGAGACCTTCTAAGGTATCCCAAAGATCGTGGAAGCAAGGTCAAGTTAAGGTATCCAAAATGTAATTGAAGCAAGGTCAAGTTGATGAGAACTTCTAAGGTATCCCAAAGGTCATTGAAGCAAGATCAAACAGATGAGATCTTCTAAGGTATCCCAAAGGTCATGGAAGCAAGGTCAAGTTGATGGGATCTTCTAAGGTATTACAAAGGTCATGGAAGCAAGGTCAAGCATATGAGACCTTCTAAGGTATCCCAAAGGTCATTGAAGCAAGGTCAAACAGATGAGATCTTCCAAGGTATTACAAAGGTCATGGAAGCAAGGTCAAGTTGATGGGATCTTCTAAGGTATTACAAAGGTCATGGAAGCAAGGTCAAGCAGATGGGATCTTCTTGGAGCATATCTTGAGATATACAGAACAGGACAGTCTTTATCATTTATCCTTTTCTAATTCTGGGGCCAGATTTTGCAAAGTGTTTATAGAATGAGGGAGCCTTGTAGGGTGACGGCCAGATCCCGTAGAAAACGGGAATATTCTGAACTGTGGCCGTCGTTCTAAAAACGATTTTGACGGGAGAAGTTAACTTAAAAAACCCACCTAACCTATGCTAAAAGCCGTATCCAGCCTGGGGGGCCTCGCCCCCCGGACCCCCCCCCCCCTTACACAACAGTTTCCTTACCTACGAGTACGAAGAGAGAAGCTAACTTAAAATAACCCACCTAACCTATGCTAAAAGCCGTGTCCTTACCCATGGGGGCTGCGCCCCCCGGACCCCCCCTTACACAACATATTTAAGATCCGTAGACCATTTCCAAACGTTTTTATTCCATACAAGATAACAGTCGGATAGATAATAAGCAAATTAGGACGCTTGGCCGTAGCGCTACAAACTACCCAGAATGAGGATGCAAGACTCATACCCTGTACCTTGGGTGGTTACGCAACATGCGCTGATGGCGTCTGTCTTTCCGTAGTTGCAGCCCGATGCTGATTGGACCCAGTTTTACTGACTTTCACTGATTAAACTACTGTACCAGGGGCTTCCCTTTTAACAGTGGGAGCAGAGCCACCCTTTTTTGCAGTAAATCTATAGGGATGAAGCTGCAAGCTCCACACCCACTAACAAGCGAGTCAAGCATGGTTGCTAGACCGGTAGCGAACCGCAAACCTAGTGAACGTTAGCTAGGAACTGTACCACTCAGTCACGGATGCTTCTCTGCAATTTTCTGTCAACGTTAGCTCTGTCTGATTCTAGATACCAACCAATCGCGTTTAAAGAAACAATGCTAGGACCAGGGAGGGCCAGGCAATGGTTGATGATGACTCAGCAGGTATACCTATAGGCTTCCACAAACCCTTCATCCCTAGCTTAAAAGGATTGCACGGTTGCAGACAGTACAAGAAATTATAGCACTTGGGCGTAAGTCGAACCCCAGTCCAGTGATCGCCAGGCAGAAAGGTTTCTTGATTACAGAAGAAATGTCATGCTAGTTACTTTACAACTGAACGTACATTTAGGTTTGTCATGTCAATTCCTTTTGAAATTACATTATTTTATTTTTTTAGGAAGGAAATTCTCTTAAATATCATATTGTCTTCTGCAATGAGTACATTACGTAATGGGCTTAAGTTTACGGTTAAAATCATTGTCACAGCTATTTTCTGGAAGACTCCTTATTGCACAATAAAAGAAGGAACGTGAGAGTTGTCGGCAAATTGAATTCTCTGATCTTTGCCCTGAAGTAATGAATAG
>NC_090749.1:100237420-100239920 GCF_036898095.1 Palaemon carinicauda | reverse complement strand
AGGAAGATAGAGTGAACTTAAGGAAATAATTTGGAATAATAAGTTGATTTCATTAAAACAAGAATTATAACTGCCGAGATCAACTCTGTGATGATTTTGGAATAAAAATAGATGGAGTCTTGAGTCAATATTAGAAAATTTTCGAGGGTAAGCACGTGATAATGCTACACTGATAAAAATTTGCCTTAAAAACTGTAAAAATCCTGGAATATATCTTTCCAGTCATTTACCAATATAAAAACGACATAATGACTTAAAGGAGTGATATTACCATCACCATCCCATAAAAGATAATAACAAAGTAGGGAAGAAATTACGGTCACCTGTATTTTACTGAAATACGGCCGAGAACTATATTTTTACGGAGAATTTTGGATTGAAATTAAATTTTTTTTTTTTAATCTTATTAATCTGTGTACGTAACAGTGTTCAGAACTAGGAGGCTATGGCACTACCCAAGACCAGAGAACAATGGTTTGATTTTAGATTGTCCTTCTAGAAGAGCCGCTTACCATAGCTAATGAGTCTCTTCTACCCTTACCAAGAGGAAAGTAGCCACTGAACAATGACAGTACAGTAGTTAACCCCTTGACTGGAGAAGAAAGACATTTGGTTAAGAATTAAGAAATGAATTTATGATTTCAACAAACTAATTAATGTAATCTCTCTCTCTCTCTCTCTCTCTCTCTCTCTCTCTCTCTCTCTCTCTCTCTCTCTCTCTCTCTCTATATATATATATATATATATATATATATATATATATATCATCTCCTCCTACGCCTATTAAGCAAAGGGCTTCGGTTAGATTTCGCCAGTCGTCTCTGTCTTGAGCTTCTATGTCAATACTTCTCCATTCATCAACTCCTACTTCGCGCTTCATAGTCCTCAGCCATGTAGGTCTGTGTCTTCCAACTCTTCTAGTGCTTTGTGGAGCCCAACTGAACGTTTGGTGAACTAATCTATCTTGGGGAGTGCGAAGAGCATACCCAAACCATCTCCATCTACCCCTCATCATGATCTCATTAACATATGGCACTTGAGAAATCTCTCTTATAGTTTCATTTATAATCCTTTCCCGCCATTTAACTCCTAATATCCTTCTGAGATATATATATATATATATATATATATATATATATATATATATATATATATATATATATATAATATGGTAAATTTTGCACATTTAGACGTTTTCCCATATTTTTAGTCAGCCATATATTTTAATACATTAATGTCTGGATTCTCTTACCAACCTAGGGATCAGTCTCTCGAGGCGAAGTCACTCAAAGACAATAAGCATCTGACCTGCCGGGAATCGAACCCTGGTCCAGGATACTTGAATGACAGTGGCCGTTACCATTTAGCCACGAAGAAAGATAAAAGTCAATGACAATTCATATGTACTTATACCTGTCGAATTCAGTTTTTTATGTACTTGGAATTGAAATCAACCCATATATATATATATATATATATATATATATATATATATATATATATATATATATATATATATATATACATATATATATATATCGTATATAATGTCAAATGATTGTTGAGATTCATTATTTTATAAAAATATTTTTCTCCGTGATTGAATCTTCTCAGAAAATCAGTTATGTTGATCCCGGTAAAGTCAAGAAGATCCCTTAGTGGCACCGTGGCTAGTTTACATTTCACAGAGAGAGAGAGAGAGAGAGAGAGAGAGAGAGAGAGAGAGAGAGAGAGAGAGAGAGAGAGAGAGAGAGAGAGAGCGTAATACGGTGCCAATGTAAGGATGTGTGTGACCTACTATAGCGCTCTTTGTACAGACAAACTTGATGTCGTAAGTAAGACATTCACCCTAAATTAACTTGAGCAGAGACACGGCTGAACAAACGAATCGATAAACACAGGGATTGGGAAAACCAAAAGAAATACAATAGAAAAGTTACCCAATTTAAACAGACTTGATCAGGGGAAGATTGTTCTAATGAGAGATATATGCCATTCTCCCTCGGCAGGGGAACAAAAAAGTCATAGAACTTTAAGGGGCTTATATTGGCTCTGCAGGGCTTCTGTGAACCTCCGAAGGTCCTGATTAAAGTGGAGGAAGGTGCCAAGTGGACACAAAGGACTCGTATTGGCACCTTAGATCGCTGTATGCATTAATTTTCCAGTTTTTAAAGTCTGGCACTTCTGGAAAAATGGCGCCACTGGAATATGGCATTCAGTTCTCAGAGCTGGTGTTGTGTCTAAGCTGAGAGGCCTCATACTCGTTTGGCTTTATGCTTTTTAATTACAAGCTTTAGATGTTTAATTTAATAAAAATTCAGCTTGAATTATTTTTGATAGTTTCTGTAACCTAGGCCTAGTCTATATAAATCTAATTTCAACTGTCAAACTCATTTACAAAAAGTCTAAAAAACCAATGATTATCATCTCTATTAGAAAATTAATCTGATTCGATCCATTATACAAAAAACACCGAATCACTATCAATATAATAACCACT
>NC_090749.1:100229920-100232420 GCF_036898095.1 Palaemon carinicauda | reverse complement strand
CTTGTTTGACACTGGACTTCAATGTTGGTTGGACTTGTTTGACACTGGACTTCCGATCTGTGGACTTGTTTGACATTGGACTTGCGTCCTGTGGACATTTTGACACTGGACTTGCGTCCTTTGGACTTGTTTGACACAGAAATTTAGTCTTGTGTGGACTTCAGTTTGGGTCAACCAATCCTATAAAACCCAATGTATCAAGAGAACAAGTCAATTAATAATAATAATAATAATGTCGAAGAGGTCAGTAACTTTTATCTTGGTTAAATTTGTTATTATTATTATTATTGATTTTATTATTATTATTATTATTATTATTATTATTATTATTATTATTATTATTATTATCATTATTGATTTTATTATTATTATTATTATTATTATTATTACTATTATTATAGATTTAATTTATTCATTATTATTATTATTATTATTATTATTATTATTATTATTATATGTTATTATTTTTAGATTTAAGTTGTTTGTTATTATTATTAGTATTATTTTTATTATTATCATTATCATTATTATTATTATTATTATTATAATTATTATTATAATTATTATTATTTTTATTAATATTATTTTTATATTTTGGGAGTAGACCCTCTTTTAAGCAGGTTTTATTAAAAGTGATTGCTGCCTCAGTGGCGTTAATCTTGTAATTAACTTTTTCTATTGTTCTTATTATCTTCTTCTCTTCATTTGAACAATCCGTCAGTAACTGGGAAAGGGACATATCAATAGGAAGGTGATGAAGACCATATCATTCGCAATTTGTCTTTAATATATCACAACACATTGTAAAAGTACAGATAATATGTACAAAGTATAAAACACTATCACAATGTTAGTGCACACAAAGTAATTGTCACTTTTATACAAAATTTATAAATTACGTGGAGTTAAGTTTAACACATCCTTCGACTCAACCGGTTTCGAGCAGTGAGAAGGTTTTCTGCTCATTGTCAAGAGTGAACTGAAATGCAGGTGTTGTTTTGATGGCTTATATACGGAGTCCTGCTACGAGATTCCATCTTCACTGGTTAAGAACCGCCCTAGGGCGGAGACCGTTAATCCTATTGGGTGGTGGCCTCTGCCTCGCCGGGATGTTTGGTGGGATTACTGGCTCTGGTTCTGTCAGGGGATAATCCCTGTTTTGACCTTCAGCTATATCAGTCCTGTCATAGTTGTTATTGCCTGGACTATTGTTGATAGTGGACCTTATACATGTTGGCAATAAGGTCCCTTCTTGCGTGGTGTTGAGGTTAGGTCTTTGTTGTTGAATAAAAAGAGCTTCCATTATTCGGAGACGTCTACTGTCAGGGGCATGGCCGATGATTGTTACATTTTTCACTATATGCTCCCTTGTTGTCTGGAAATTATGTTTTTGGAGGCAATGCATTTTTATTGCACCCTGTTGCACGTGGCAAGATAATCTCTTAGAGAGACGCATCGTCGTCATCCCGATGTAGGTGCCAGGACATTCCTGGACGGGGCATTTATATCGGTACACTACGTTCGTCTTTTTCAAGTCATCTTGCATGGCAGGGGCAGGGTTGTTTTTCATTATCAAGTCTCGTGTTTTTGCTGATTGGTAATAAATTATGAGGTTGATTTCAGTATCCTCTGCCGTGGCAAAAACGTTGTTTTTTATTATATTTTTCATAATCTTTTCTTCTTCGTTGTAGTTTACGCTCATAATGCCTTTATAATAAAGATTTATTTTTGCTGGCGTGTTGGTATCATCAGGGCCTTCATTCTGGTACCATTTCTCGATTTCTTTTTTGATTTGCCGATTAATGTCCTTATTCGTGAAGCCATTATTCACCAGAATTTTAGTAACTCTGTCAAGTTCCTCGTGGGTGCCTCTCCACG
This sequence comes from Palaemon carinicauda, assembly GCF_036898095.1. Classification (NCBI taxonomy): domain Eukaryota; kingdom Metazoa; phylum Arthropoda; class Malacostraca; order Decapoda; family Palaemonidae; genus Palaemon; species Palaemon carinicauda. Next base: position 100,230,542 of record NC_090749.1, on the reverse strand, counting down.
AAGAACAGTGAGAAATGGCTCTCCGAATAAAAGCCTTAATGGTGGCAGTTTTATACCGACTAGGGCACTCGCTGTCACCATTCAGACATAGGCCGAGATTCGTTGGTTTTACGTACACCGAGGTACTAAAACTATCATTGCTTGTTTCTACAAGGACATCAAGGAAGGGGAGACGTCCTTGGAGGCTGTGCTCTAGGGTGAACCTGAGCGAGCTGCATTCCTCGAAAATTCGGCGAAGTTCTTCTATGCTCTCCTGATTGGCCGTTTTTATGAAAGTATCGTCAATGTAGCGTACATAGAGGTCTGGTTTACTGATTTTTCGAAAAACTCTCTCCTCGACTACTCCCATATAAAAATTAGCAAAGAGGACGCCTAAAGGGGACCCCATAATGGACAGAGTTTATAGGGATACAACGACACCCACCCTCAACATCCCCGAGGCCTCTCTCCGTGCACTATTAGAAATATGCACCAAGAAAGCCCCTTTCACTACCCATAAGGGCCATATATTTATTCAGAAAGATGGAGTCGCTATGGGGTCCCCTTTAGGCGTCCTCTTTGCTAATTTTTATATGGGAGTAGTCGAGGAGAGAGTTTTTCGAAAAATCAGTAAACCAGACCT
>NC_090749.1:100209920-100217420 GCF_036898095.1 Palaemon carinicauda | reverse complement strand
ATCTCGATTTCTACTTCATGAATCAACTTAAACACTTGTTCTACGTCATCTATTTTATTAGAAACATTCACGTTAACTTGATTAATAAATTCCACCATCTTTTTTATGTTCTCTACATTCTTATTATTATTTTCTATCAGAGTACTTATAAGATTACCCTTCTGATTAGCCCATTTCTCGATTAGTTCTACACGATCAGTCAAACCTTTTACATCGTTTTCTGTAGCCACTCCAAACAAAGCACTAAATGCACTACCTACAAAAGGTAATAAAGATCTCTTGTTTCTTTGAGGCCTGACAATGTCTTCAATTTTACCCTGTAAATTTCTTAATACTTCTACAAAGGCAGAATCACTATGGGTTAGTATGCACTTCCGTAGTTCTTTATCTAACTGGTCAAATGTTCTTCCCTTTTCTAATATTGAATTGACATTAATTTTTACTACAGCAAAATCTGTTAACAGTTCACCTTTTCATGATTTTGTATCAAGGCCCCACTTTTAATGTCTATTTCGCAAGTGATACCGACCACCAGGGGTAGGATCAGAAGGAAGTTTTTCCACCACTTCCTGTAGAAGTTGAGAGGACCATGGATTAGTTTTTACAACCTTCATATGATTCCAATGGGCATACCTTACATCTAAATTCTGTTCATGTATCAGCTTAAATTTATTATTCCTTTCCCTTTCTAACACTCTATAAGGACCTTCAAATTTGGGAGATACCTTTTCCTTTTGGTCCTTCCTTTACATGTACCTTTATATATACTTGTGAGCCTATCTTCAGGTCAGTCATGGAACTAGTTGTGTCATAGTATTTCTTATTTACCTGTTGGCCCTTTCCTAAAGATTGTCTGGTTTGTCTTATTATTTGAAAGGTTCTTTGCAGTTTCCAAGCTATATAGTCCTGGTAATCATATGTGTGCCTAGGAGGTTTTGCGTCATCTAACAATGAGTTTGGCAGTCTTTTCTGATAACCATAAAGCAAAAAGTGTGGGGTTTCTCCTACTGTCTCATTTACTGTGTTATTCAAAGTAAACTGAACGTCCTCTAACGCTAGGTCCCAATCTTCTGTAGTTGGACTAATGATAGTTCGCAGTACATCCAGTATCTTCTTATTGGCCCTTTCCACTGTCCCATTTGAACTCGGCTTATAAGGGGTTATCTCGCATTTCTTTATCTCAAAAAATTCACAAAGCTTTTTCATTACCTCACTGGTGAATTCGGGTGCATTGTCCGACAAAAGTACCTCCGGACACGAATGTCTTGTGAGTATTCTGGTCTTTAAAGCTTCTGCAACAGAAACTGCAGTTCTATCTCTGACTGGGACAATTTCTAAATACCGAGTCAAATAATCAATGAATACCAGTATATATTTATTTCCTCTCAAAGTTTTTGGAAAGGGTCCTATATGATCCATCTGAACTACCTCAAAAGGGTTTAAATTACTAGGATATTTTTCTAAAGGAGCTCTGACATTTACATGACCTTTATGCCTATTACAAGTTTGACATTCATTTACAAATTGCTTTGCTTCTTCGCTGCACTTAGGCCAAAAATAATTTCTATTTATTGTTCTCAGAGTCTTTTTGATTCCTGGATGTCCTGCCAACTTGTGGGTATGTGTTAGAGTTAATACTTCTTTAGTCAGGTTGTCAGGCACATATAGTCTAGAGCAAGCACTCCTATCCTTAGCCTTCTTATATAATATCCCATTTATTAATTCAAAATCTGACCTAGAGGTTTCATCTTGTAGCAAATCTCCTATTATTTTCCTGATACCTTCTTGTTTCTCTTGTTCTATTTTAACTCTCTCCAAATCTAAGTCTACGACCTGACAGCTGAAACAAAAAGTGTTAGTTGTGATAATTCTTTCAGTATCCTCTTGTGCTCTAGATAATCCATCTGCTAAAGTATTAAACTTACCTGGAATGTATCTAAATTCTGGAGCAAACTCTAGCACACTAATAAACCATCGATTAAACTTTAAGTTATTAGTGAAAGCTCTTTTCTTAAATAGGTCACAGATGGGTTTATGGTCAGTAAGTACATTTACTTTGTGTCCTAACAAAATGTGCCGAAACTTTCTCAGTGCCCAATAAATGGCTAAACATTCCTTTTCTGTGGTATTGTAATTTCGTTCGGCCGCATTCAGGACTCTACTTGCATAATATACTACCCTCATTCGGGTTTTTGCCTTCTGTAACAAAACTGCTCCAATTCCTGTATTTGAAGCATCACATGCTAAGTAAATTGCTTGCTAAAGTCTGGATACACTAAGATAGGATCTTGGATTAATTTCTCCTTCAACTTTTGAAAAGCCTCCTCTTGCTCTGCTTTCCATTCAAACTCTACATCCTTCTTAGTTAATTCTGTCAATGGTTTAGCTATAGTAGCAAAATTTTTGACAAATGGTCTATAGTATCCTATCATCCCTAAAAATCTTCTTACACCTTTTAAATTTTGTGGAGCAGGATATTCCACAATCGCCTTTATTTTTCCTTCCTGCATGCGCAATCCATCAGCACTGATCACATGTCCTAAATATTCTAATGATTTCCTCAAGAATTGACATTTCTTAACCTTTATCTTTAATCCTGCCAGTCTTAGTCGTTCTAAAACGATTTCTATGGTTCCGAAATGGCTCTCTATATCTTTGCTAAATATAATGACATCATCTAAATAGACTGACACATTCTCTATGTCTCCTAAGATCTGTAACATTAACCTTACAAAAGTCAATGGAGCTGATGTTAACCCAAATGGCATTACCTGAAATTCTAAGTGTTCTTTATGTGTGCTGAAGGCAGTTAATGGCTTTGATTCTTCGTCTAAAGGTACTTGCCAATATCCACTTAGTAGATCTAAGGATGAGAAGATCTTTGCTCCTCCTAACTGAGCCAATACATCATTTATTACAGGCATGGGCATCCTATCAGGAACTGTGTTCGCATTCAACTTGCGATAATCAATCACTAATCTGTAACTTCCATCTTTCTTTGGAATCAACAACATGGGAGAATTATAAGGTGATTTAGAGGGTATGACCACTCCTTCTTCTTTCATTTCTTCTATCATTTTATCTACTATTGGACGTTGGCTGATAGGTAATTTATAATTAGGTATGAAAAAGGGTTTAGCTCCATCATCTAGGATTATCTTATGTCTTAACACCTCAGTCCTACCTAACCTATCACCTGTAATTGCTATGCCCGGCCTATATTTATTTAAGGTTTCTATTAACCTTTTACGGTACTCAGGAAAATCGGTGTTATCTATCTCCCTATCTATTCCTGCATCAATGTTTCCTATGGTAAAGAATGCTTCCTCCTCTAACGGAATCATTTTGTGTGTAACTTCTATTCCTGTACAAAATTCTGTACCCGCTAACAAATGGAGTCTTTTATCAGAATAATTCATGACATAAGTAGTACAGGCTAATCCCTCCATCTGAACTAATGAGTTATCCATTCTGACATATTCTGGTAATCCTTCTGGGGTCAAGATTACATCATTATTTGTGTGTAGGCGGGTTATTAAATATACTCTAGTAAGAGTATTGGGCAGTAGTACTACATCTCTAGCTAGCCTAAATCTTATTTTGTTTGCATCTGCTGTGCTGATCAGACTTATTTCCCCAGTTTGTACTTGAGTACAAAAACATGAATCTTCATCTCCTCCTTTTTGAGATTCTGTTTCTCTTAAGTGTCTTAATTCTTGTGAATTCAATGTGCCTAGCAGCAAAACTTCTTGGAATTCCCTTTTATCTATTCTCTCAGATTCTCTGTCGACATTTTCATCCTTAGTATGTGTGCTGCCTTTACAAGAAGTAATTTCTCCCTTTCTAGGTGCAATTGCTAAATTCTCTTCTTTCTCCCTTTCTTCTGATTTTACTTTGATTTCCCTTTCTCCTTCTGAACCGGAGTGTGTTTCAACTATCGAAGCGGTCCCCTGCAAATTGGCCAAATTTGTAGTGGACTTGTCATCAACAAGTTGGAAACAGACTTCCTGATTATTTCCCTTTAGAACTAATCTTCTGTCTTGACAATCAAAAACTATGCCAAAATCTTGCATTGTTGCAAAAGAAATCAAAGCTCGAGCGGGAAATGCTACTTCTTGCAAAACCAAAAATGGCACTTGACACTTCTTCTCTAGCAATTCAATGTTTAAATCTATGGCTCCTACATTGTTAAGCTGATTGCCAGTTATCCCCTGAATTAATGTATCCTCACTCCTAATTGCAGAAATAGGTATATTCAAATAATCAGTTAAGGTATGGAGCCCTATGAGATTTACAGTACTTCCTGAATCTAACAAACTAAGACATTCTTTACCTTCTATCTTGATATTTGTCTTGGGTAATGATTGCTGTCGGAAGGATAAATATGTTGCTGGCAACGTGGATGTACCTCCGCTACCTGCAACATCCTTCCATTCTTTGGTTTCCCTATTTCCTGGACTCCTATCCTGCTCTTCTAGTCACTTTCTGTTACCTTGTTTTTCTTCGGAGTAATTAGTAGGGTTTGAGTTATCCCTTGCCTGTACCTGAGGAGTATTTTCGGAGGGTTTATTATGTTTCTTACCTTGGTACCAACATTCTTGGTCTGTGTGACCTCCTCTTTGACAATACTGGCAATACCTATTCTTTGGTCTAGCTCCCTTATGATGATAATTCCCTCTAGATTTATATGTTTCATTATAATTTCCTCTGTTTTGTTCATTTGACTTGTAAGGGGGCTGGTTATTTTGATAATTTTTATGGTAATATTTATTCCTACCGGTCTCGTTATTTTTATCTTCCCTGTAATTCTGATACCTTCTTTGCTTGGTATTTGCCGAAAAAGTGACCTCTTCAATTTGGGTCTCGTTTTTCTGGATGATTTCCTGGATTTGGCTCAACGTTTTTGTGAGCTTCTGGGCAGGATCTAACTTTAGGTCCTTGAAAGCCTTCCTTTCCCTTTCACCAAAGGCTGCATACAATGTACCGTAGGCCATATAAGTCAAAATTTCATCTAAATCCACCAGTTGGTTATTATCCTCACTAAACTGCATTCTGTTTCCTACCGTGATTGTGGGTAATGACAAAATGTCTTCCTTAACTACTCCTAAATGATTCAGAACCTGGGTATACAGACTAGGCATGGAATCACCTTCAAATTTAGCCGAGTTAAACCTATACAAGTTCAACAACCGATCGGTCTCCTTGGCCGATCGCCACAATAGTCTGCATTCCTCCTTGAACTCGTTGAAAGTGGTAATTTTTTCAAAGGCCTTACCGTTTAATGTAGGGTGAGCATCCCCTACGTCTACGTTGACTAACATCATTGCCTGTTTAATTTTTGCAACATCGTCAGTTATTTTAAAACTAGCGATCCTATTCTCTGTGTCCGCTAACCACTTATCTACACTGTATTTCTCTAACCTTTGTTTGTCGGGATTATCCCTACTTACATTTCCACAAAACCGTGTGGTTTGTGTGATCAGCCCAGCGGAATTCATATCGGCAATATTTGCTCTTACCGGACTCGAACTTCGGTTTCTAGTCAGATTTTGACGTCTTCCTACACTAGCACTTCGCGACCGTCTGTCTGCAGTTAATCTCAAGTCGTATTGATATTGTGTAAGTCTTTGGAAAATATTGTCCAGACTCATATCACAAAAAAAGGAAAAATTAAAACACCAAAATTTTCTTACGAGAGACAAATGCCCTAACTTCCTATTCTATAGAGAGACAGTATTTATACAAAACAAGAGAGTGAACGAAAAACATGCAAACTACTCACATATCCATTGGTTCACGACTCCTTTGGTTTCCCTCTGTTTTTCTTGAGATTGTTTTGTATTTCTTCGACACATAAAAGGGGGTTTCAGCACTTTCCTGAAATAAAGCCAGTATTAGTTCAAACTTAATACAACACGGCACAGTATCCCTTAACGATGCCACCATTTGTGAAGATGTCTTTGATTTAGTTAGCAATAACTTCTTAATTAGTCTAGTATCTTACCTCTTCCTTTAGTTTAATACTAATTGAATTTCTCTCAGGAGTTTACATAAGCAAAGTACGTGGGTGAGGGATACGAATGCTGGTTTCTTTCTTTACTAGACATAAAAAGGGGTTTGAACAGGCACTTACAAGCAGTCAAAAACAAAAGCGTGGTTTCTACATTAACACTTAGTGATGAACTCAGACGTCTTGACACTGGCTGGAGAATTTGGTGAATCCTGGTTTAGTTAGGCCTAAACGTCATCTATAGGCCTACTGTCGTCGCTGAAGTATAAGCCTTCGTCAGGTGTTGGGAAGGCTGGCGCGAAGTTCTAGACACGCCTTGGTCACTCGGGGACGTCACGCCTCTCGGTCGCTCTGGGACGTCTCGCCAAACGCACTCACAGACACTCAGGTGCGGGCGTAGTAACTTTGTTCGTCGTCCTTCGTTCTCAGGGGTAATTGTTCCCCTGTAATTTCGCGGCTGCTTTTAGTATTCTACGTAATCGCCGTCCCTCAATTTGGTATAGGCAACCGCCACGTGTTGACCGTCAAGGAGACCCGGCAGGTTAAGTAGGTCGTTAGACCTATTATACAGAGTGACTACTAGGAAGAGAGCGAGATGCCGTCTACTCGTTGCTTATATATGGTCGTCCTGGGCGTGTCAAGCTATCCTTAATCACGTGACTTTTTCCCGGCTTCCACGTCTCATTCGTCTATGTTCCGTTCGACATTCAAGAACGGATCCTGTCGTTTGGGGGGTTGTTTACGGGAAAGAACCCTGGAGTCAGCGAAATTAGTTGAAAACATCCTACCTAACTCCCGTTCACTCTCCTGTCTCTCCACAACTCTTTCTATATCTTTACAATTACTACTAACTGCATTTGTCTCCCCATTTCTTATTAATTAACAAAACCCACAAATAAAGACATCAATAACATACATAAACCTTCTGCATATGAGACTTACTCAAAAATAAGCATCTGTCTGACATATATATATATATATATATATATATATATTATATATATGGATAGATTGATATATGTACATATATAAATAGATAGATAGATATATGTATATACTGCATGTATATGTGTATATACACACATACACACACACACATATATATATAAATAGATAGATAGATATATGTATATACTGCATATATATGTGTATATACACACATCACACACACACACACACACACACATATATATATATATATATATATATATATATATATATATATATATATATGTATATATATACGTGTATATAATATATATACAGTATACTGTCACAAGGATCGCATACCTTAGTGTACAGTAATTTAAGATATAATTAAGCATTTTAGTTCCTAGCGCTTTCATGCATTTTAATATACACTTCTTCACGGCACAGTACAAAGTGATTGACAGGGCAAGGAGGTCAATAAATAAATTAAGAACAATGAACAAAAAGAGAAATGACTGGAATATATAACCCAGCTTATAGCATCTTGCTTTTCCAACTAG
>NC_090749.1:100202420-100204920 GCF_036898095.1 Palaemon carinicauda | reverse complement strand
TTATGCTCCGGAGGATCTAATCAAAATTTTGGAGGTGATCCGGATCAAGGTCTTAATTCTGATTATTATTATTATTAATATCATCATTACTCTTATTATTATTATTATTATTATTATTATACAGTAGATTCATTCACGGTCAACATGTGAAATAGGGATAGCATGGTCCGTAGACTTGAGTCAAATTTTGACAATATTCTTTGGTGGAGGTCTGATGTATATGAATTCTCTATCTACTTATTATTATTATATTATTATTATTATTATTATTATTATTATTATTATTAATATTATTATTATTATTATTATTATTATTATTAATATTATTATTATTATTATTATAAAGTCTCATTGTGAAAACTTGAACAATTAAAGATCACTACATCAATATTCAAGCATTTCTCTATTAATTACAGTTAAATAACAACTCAGAAATGATTAGGCCTATTAAATGTAAATCAGCATAAGACTATAAATTATAAATTGCTGCCATTCTACCTTTTTCTATCCAGCATGGATTCGAGTTTCACCTTAAGGAGAGACTTCCTTCATTTATTTCATTTCTGATTTCAAGGTTTTCATTGGGATGAAAGTTGATGATATTAGAATATAATGAGAGAGAGAGAGAGAGAGAGAGAGAGAGAGTGTGTGTGTGTGTGTGTGTTTGTGTCAATCCAAACAGCACTGACTGTGGTTGGTCGTCACCTAGTGATTGAAGTGACGAGGCTAATATACATATATATATATATATATATGTATATATATATATATATATATGTGTGTGTGTGTGTGTGTGTGTGTGTTTGTATTCCCTTGGATGTTGGGAGTGTGTGTAATTTAAAGTCACAATGATAAAATTGATAAGAAGATCTAACATGTCATTTTGATATGTTTATATAATAAAGGAAACGGTTTTTTTTGTTTTAACCAGAATGACATGAGAGAGAGAGAGAGAGAGAGAGAGAGAGAGTCTTTGACTATTAATTCGATATCACGGGATTCCTTGAAGATCAGAAACTTTGAGCCTTACCAAAGCCTTAGAACATAAACTAGTTACAACTGAAAGATCTATGGAAAGAATAATGATGGGAATAACACTAAGAGACAGAAAAATAAGCAACATGGATACGAGAGCAAACTAAAGTAGAAGATATTCTAATAACTTGTAAGAAAAAGAAATGGACATGAGCAGGACATATAATGAGAATGGCAGACAATAGATGGATATTAAGAATAACAGAATAGGTCCCTAGAGATTGGAAAAGAAGCAGGGGAAGGAACAGAAGACCATTGATTGACGAACTAAGAAAGTTTGAGGGTATAGACTGGCATGGAAATACCATAAACGGATGGAAGTGGAAGACATGTCTGATGCCTTTGTCCTGCCAAGGAACAGTTACGCAGACGATAATATATATATATATATATATATATGCGTATAACAAACAATCATCTATTCAGCCTGTTTACGCATCAAAAAAATATATATAATTGAGTCTTTGCGTGTCATATTCCATTACAGTTAAGAGAGTTGCAATTTCTTTTGCCATCAACAAATAAGAAAATGCCAAAAGATAATTCCATGACAAGGAACACTTGTCAACCTTTCAGTTGATCTCAACAGTCCCCTGTTCTTTATTTCCTCTGACTTTTGCTTGTGCAAAAATTGGTCCTATTTGTTTGACATCAAAGGAGAAAAGGACAGTTGAATTTGACTCTAAAGGATTTTTTTCACCCCTTGTGTTTCCTTTTTAAGGTTTGAAGGCCACCCGTGAATGGCAGAGGCAAAGAAACAGTGACATTGCCCTAACAAGCCAGACAATGCCCTAGAGACTGACCTTATATACATATGATCAGCACACAAGCCCCCTTCTCCACCCAAGCTAGGACCAAGGAGGGACAGGCAAAGGATGCTGGTGACCCAGCAGATAGGCCTAGACCTATAGGCTCCCCCAAACCCCCATCTTTAGCTCACAAGGATTGTGAGATTGCAGCGACCAAATGAGCTAACGAGCTTGAGCTGGACTCGAACCCCAGTCTGGCGTTCACCAGTCAGGGACGTTACCACATCGGCCACTTTTACTAAAAAGGAATTCAGACTGGTGAATGTGAGGAGAATAGCTAACGACCAAGGAAAGCTTTGTTGGAGATCTTCTAACATGAGAGTCATCAATTCCTTGTCTTTGGAATGCTTTCATTACTGCTGAAGTTTTGACAGAATCAAGAGCTTTCTCATAAGCTATCAAATAGCATGACGGATTCAGAATCGGTGATTAATGTGGAAACTGCATAATTATCTCTCTCTCTCTCTCTCTCTCTCTCTCTCTCTCTCTCTCTCTGTTCGCTTTTATGTAATTATTTTTGTTGATATTGTTACTGGTCTTTTTAAGACTAGAATCTTTTCTTGGTCTTTCGTTAAACCTCATGTCTTATATTTATCTCCCAAAGCCTTGAAGAAGAAGAAGAAGAAGAAGAAGAATGTCTCTGGTCTTCGGAGCCT
>NC_090749.1:100192420-100197420 GCF_036898095.1 Palaemon carinicauda | reverse complement strand
AATATAAATTGAGTCATTGTGCGTATACTAGATAAAGTAACATAAGATGATAAGGAATAAAGATAGGAGATAATTTTGATAAAAATTTATTAGAGAGAGAGAGAGAGAGAGAGAGAGAGAGAGAGAGAGAGAGAGAGAGAGAGAGAGAGAGAGAGAGATGTTTGTTTCTCCTGGGGACAGACAGAGAGAGGCTTTGGCAACGCAAGTGTTTTGATTTTTCGCGGGTCAACCTAAATGAGACCTGTAGAATTCTAGACCACCTTCCCTTTGCAATTCCCCCCCCCCCTCCCCCCTCTTCCTGAAGGGTGCCGTACGCATTAACCTTAACGGCGTTAACCCCTGGAGGATTTATTTTCCCTCCAAGGATTAACCCGGCCCCACCAAGTGTACGCTAAGTCACGGTGAATGAAGAACGCGCCGTACGACAACTTCCTCCAGTCGAGGAGGATTTTGAGGGAGGAGGCACCGTGTCTCAAATCGTGCGTCTGGTAGCGCTGTGCCGAGAAGGCGAGGAGACCACTCGCCTCTCCTTATAGATGCGATGGCAGTGTGGTGCGGAGCAGCAAAGTGATAAGTGTGCTCAATACGACGCTCCCTCGTGCAACATAAATTTTTTTTCACCTGTTGCACGAAGCTTTTTTACTAAAATCTCGTTTTCTGCAAACTTTCAAGTTAATCTTTAAAGGAACTTAGTAAAAACAGCATCACAAGTAAACGGTTTTATCTTCAAACATTAAAAACTTATAGCTGCTTTGTTCGTTTTTTTTCAACATTATATACAAAATTTCAAAAATTTTGATTTTTCAAAGTCGCCTCCGCATGATAGCCCTAGCTTAGAAAAAACGTTTGCCGCAAGAATTATCAACCCAAGTGTCCTCTAAGCATAGAAATATCTACTCAAAGATTTTAAGACCCAGTCCTTCCGCAAGCAGGTAAAGCAAGAAATGTCCCCTATAGAATATGGAGAAAAGGGAGACGGGGAGGAATGCGCAGAGCTCTTGGAGAAAGACGATGAATTTGTTAACCTGAAGGTGTCTATTGTCCAGACATGCAACCACAAATTGGCCGCCCAGCAGCTGGGCAAGACGAAGGATGGGCGGGACAGAGGGGCCTGCGTTGCCATGACCAAACAGGTATGGATTTTGTCAGTGTTTATTAATGATTTGTTTTGGTAAATTATGATTTTATAGTGGACCAGGAGTTGGTTATCATTGTTAATAATATCCTGGTTAATGTCAGAGGTATTACTTGTTATATATATATATATATATATATATATATTATATATATATATATATATATATAATATCCTGGCCGATGTCAGAGGTATACTTGTTATATATATATTATATATATATATATATATATATATAGATATATATATATATATATATATATAGATATATATATATATATATATTAATATATATATAATATATATATATAGAACTTCAGAAGTTCAAACTTGCATAATTTTTTTTATGTAGACCAGGCTGACATAAGCCTCTTTTTATAGTTTATATGTGGAAGATCTGTTTTAATACTGTTACTGTTCTTAAAATATTTTAATCTAATTATTCATTGCTTCTATAGTTTATTTATTTCCTTGTCTCACTTTGTCTATTTTTCCCTGTTGGACCCCCTTGGACTTATAGCTTCCTGCTTTTCCCACTAGGGTTGTAGCTTAGCTAGTAATGATAATATATATATATATATATATATATATATATATATATATATGTGTGTGTGTGTGTGTATATATATATATATTATATATATAGTATCCTAATCAATATTTTCATCATTTATTTTCTCATGTAATTTTATCTAACACTTCTAATCATCTCAATATTGACATTTGGTACAAGAGAAATGTCGCCACAGTCATATTTATTGCAAACGTTTCGATTTTTCAAATGTCATCATCATCAGTTCTACCCAAAAGTAAAGATGAGAAAAAAAATCAATTTCAAATTATAAATTTACATAAATAAGCAGAAGACATTAAAAAATACATATAAATTGAATAGAAAATCAGTCTGTTATGAATAGGGGGACAGCTGAAATTTTACAATTGAAGTCAGGCCTAAAATATTTTATGTGGAGAGATTCTAATAAGAAATTAAATTTTACATAAAATAAGTAGAAGAATTATTTAAAAAATACATATGAATTAAATGAAAATCAGTCATATGAATAGGGGACAGCTGAAATTTTACAATTGAAGTCAGGCCTAAAATATTTTATGTGAAGAGATTCTAAAATTCTAAAATTACTTAAGATATTTTGAATCTCTTCACATAAAATATTTTAGGCCTGACCTCAATTATAATACTTCTGTTGTCCTCCTTTTCGTAACAGACTGATTTATATTTTCTTATATATTTTTATTATGTCTTCTACTTATATGTCATTTTAATTTGAAATTGCATTGTTCCTTTTATCTTTACGTTTGCAATAAATATGTATGTGGTGACATTAATGCTTCTGTTTCTCCTGAGAATAAGAATTATTATTTTCACCTACTAAGTTTTATATCAATTGACGGTTGAATAAATATTAAACATTATATTCAAACCATTATTCCTTTTTATAGATAAGATAAAAACATTATATCATCTCATGGGTTGAATAATACCTTTTTGATTTATAGATTTTAATTAATTTCATAATTAATTTTTTTCTAAATTTTCTGAGACACACATGTCACTATCTAAGACATTCTTAGCCAGCTAACACTTATTTTACCTAAAAATTGATTGGCCTCCCTATCCCAACACCAGTCTAGTATAGGTTTTTAGTTAGACTTTTTTTATGGATACATAGACGAGAAAATCATTCCATAGCCTAGCTGTGGTTGGGAGGAATCTTTGTTTTAGATATTGGATTAAACCAGTTCACACATCTATTTGATCTTATCCCAGAAACTAAAAGTAGTTGATGAAGACATAGATGGAGTCTAGTTCGAATTCTCTCTCTCTCTGCTCTCTCTCTCTCTCTGCTCTCTCTCTCTCTCCTCTCTCTCTGCTCTCTCTCTCTCTCTCTGCTCTCTCTGTGCTAGTTGTTGAACCAGCCCGGGCGATAAATAAAGCCTAGGTGTTTCGGAAGCTGGCAAAGCTCTCCCAGCCATGGTTCCTCCTAGGTTTAAAAATAAGTAAACAATACGTGAGGTTTGGTGTTTGGTCGAACTAAAGGACATGGCCTTTTCAGGGTTCATTTCTAAGTACAGCTCAGGCATTTGTAGTTTTTCAAGTACACTGAAAAAATAGTATTTGGAATAGAATTTAATTTAGTTTTAATTTTCTGTTAGTTAAGTTTTGAGGAAATGAGTTGAATGTTATCTGATGAGAGAGAGAGAGAGAGAGAGAATATATTTCTCAAAATATGTTAAAACTATACACTTATTATTATTTTAGCTAAGCTATAACCCTAGTTGGAAAAGCAGGATGCTATAAGTCAAAGGGCTCCAACAGGGAAAAATAGCTCAATGAGGAAAGGAAATAAGGAAAAAAATGGATTAGTGTGCCTGAGTATACCCTCAAGCAAAAGAACTCTAACCCAAGACAGTAGAAGAAGACCATGGCACAGAGGCTATGGCACTACCCAAGACTAGAGAACAATGGTTTGAATTTGGAGTGTCGTTCTCTTAGAAGAGCTGCTTACCATAGTTAAAGTGTTTCTTCTACCCTTACCAAAAGGGAAGCAGTCACTGAACAGTTTGCATTGCAGTACGAAGAATTGTTTGATAATCTCAGTGTTGTCAGGTGTATGAAGACAGGAGAATGTATAGAGAATAGGCCAGACTATTCGATGTATGCGTAGCCTAAGGAAAAATGAGCCGTAACCAGACATATCAGTTAGAACCAGTGGATTTCTATTGGCAGTATTTCATTGTGACGCCAGGGACCCTTTATGCGATCACTAAATGTGCTTTGAATTTTCTTTTGATTATAAGAATATATTTAAATCTAATTTTTCGAATTTTAGGTTTTAATAGGTTTTTAAAATTTATATTCATATTTTTTTATCGTTTTTGTTTCAATGAAACCTGTTTCAAATCTAGTTTCTTTTAATTTATTTAATTTCTTGACAATCGATTTTTTTCAAACATAATTCTCTAGTTTCACTATCATTTCTCCTATTGAAACTTAGTTTGAAACCAGTTTCGTTCTTGTGCATATTCCCCACTGAAACTTGTTTCATTTCTGTACATTTCTTAATACTTGGACTTGCTTTAGTTTCTATAGTTTTAGTTAAGAAAACTAGATTCGCATTTTATAAAGCTTTTACTCCTGAAACATGTTTCAATATCCCCAGAGGTTTTTGCCTTGAAACATGTTTCAAATTCGGATACCTTTTCACTATTGAAAACTTTAAAACCGTGTAACGTTTCAAGTACACACACACACACACACACACACATATATATATATATATATATATATACATTATATATATATATATATATATATATATATATGAGAGAGAGAGAGAGAGAGAGAGAGAGAGAGAGAGAGAGAGAGAGAGAGAGAGAGAGAGATTGTATGAAGCTATACCTCGCTGGCATCAATGGAGACCTAAATTGGAAATAATAGGACTACTCAAAAAATTCTAATTTTAACTTGCAATGTCAGTAACTGTCTGGATTGAAATTCTTACGAAATTACGTACCCTGTGAGGTTGACCTCAAGGGAGGTAGACTAAACCCCCTCCCTCCCCCCTCTCTCTCTACAAAGGCTTGAGGTTGAACTGTGGACTGGAGCCCATATCTCTAAGGGTGCGTGTAATTTGTGGATATTGAAAAACATGGTCTGTTATGTCAAGGTTAACTCAGTGCACCAGTTTATATAACTTATGTTTTTGTTTTAACCTTTTTTAGGTCATTGTGTTTATTTACAACCTTTAAATCGTGGTTTAATTCGTGTTTAATACCAGACATTGGTTTTTAACCTTTTTTATGTCAATGTGTTTATACAACCTTAAATCTTGGTTAAATTCGT
>NC_090749.1:100190049-100191920 GCF_036898095.1 Palaemon carinicauda | reverse complement strand
AGAAGCATTAATGTCACCACATACATATTTATTGCAAACGTAAGATAAAAGGAACAATACAATTTCAAATTAAAAATGACATATAAGTAGAAGAAATATTAAAAAAAAATATGAAAATATAAAAATAAGTCTGTTACGAAAAGGGGGACAACAGAAGTATTGTAATTGAGGTCAGGCCTCAAATATTTCATGTGAAGAGATTCAAAATTCTTAAGTCATCTTAAATCTCTTCACATAAAATATTTTAGGCCTGACATCAATTGTATTACCCCTGCTGTCCCCCTATTCATAACAGACTGATTTTCATTCAATTTATATGTATATGTTTAATAATTCTTCTACTTATCTTATGTAAATTTTAATTTCTTATTAGAATCTCTTCACATAAAATATTTTGGGCCTGACTTCAATTGTAAAATTTCAGCTGTCCCCCTATTCATAACAGACTGATTTTCATTCAATTTACATGTATATTTTAATGATTCTTCTACTTATTTATGTAAATCTATAATTTGAAATTGATTTTTATCTCATCTTTACTTTTGGGTAGAACTGATGATGATGACATTTGAAAAGTCGAAACGTTTGCAATAAATATGACTGTGGCGACTTTCTCTTGTACCAAATGTCAATATTGAGATCTGGATGATTAGAAGTGTTAGATAAAATACATGAGAAAATAAATGATTAGTATATATATATATATATATATATATCATTACTAGTCTAAGTTACAACCCTAGTGGGAAAAGCAGGATCCTATAAGCCCAAGGGCTCCAACAGGAAAAATAGACAAGTGAGGCAAGGAAATACGGAAATAAATAAACTATGTGAGAAGCAATGAACAACTAAAATAAAATATTTCACAAACAGTAAAAACTATAAAACAGATCTTTCATATATAAACTATAAAAAAGGCTTATGACAGCCCGGTCAACATAAAACAATTTATGCAAGTTTGAGCTTTTGAAGTCTACACACACACACACACACATATATATATATATATATATATATATACAAGTAATACCTCTGACATTGGCCAGGATATTATTATTAACAATGATAACCAACTCCTGCTCCACTATAAAATTATAATTTACCAAAACAAATCATTAATAAACACTGACAAAATGCATACCTGTTTGGTCATGGCAACGCAGGGCCCCTCTGTCCCGGCCATCCTTCGTCTTTCCCAACTGCTGGGCGGCCAATTTGTGGTTGCATGTCTGGACAATAGACACCTTCAGGTTAACAAATTCATCGTCTTTCTCCAAGAGCTCTGCGCATTCCTCCCCGTCTCCCTTTTCTCCATATTCTATAGGGGACATTTCTTGCTTTACCTGCTTGCGGAAGGACTGGGTCTTAAAATCTTTAAGTAGATATTTCTATGCTTAGAGGACACTTGGGTTGATAATTCTTGCGGCAAACGTTTTGCTAAGCTAGGGCTATCATGCGGAGGCGAGTTTGAAAAATCAAAATTTTTGAAATTTTGTATATAATGTTGAAAAAAACGACAAAGCAGCTATAAGTTTTTAATGTTTGAAGATAAAACCGTTTACTTGTGATGCTGTTTTACTAAGTTCCTTTAAAGATTAACTTGAAAGTTTGCAGAAAAACGAGATTTTAGTAAAAAAGCTTCGTGCAACAGGTGAAAAAAAATTTATGTTGCACGAGGGAGCGTCGTATTGAGCACACTTATCACTTTGCTGCTCCGCACCACACTGCCATCGCATCTATAAGGAGAGGCGAGTGGTCTCCTCGCCTTCTCGGCACAGCGCTACCAGACGCACGATTAAGACACGGTGCCTCCTCCCTCAAATCCTCCTCGACTGGAGGAAGTTGTCGTACGGGGCGTTCTTCATTCACCG
>NC_090749.1:100172549-100175049 GCF_036898095.1 Palaemon carinicauda | reverse complement strand
CTAATTCACCGCTTGACCTCCGTCGGCCATGATGGATTCAAGGTCAACTTCGCCCAGACGTCGGTGAAAGTCGTGTAAGGTCAAATTTGCGATATGTCAGTCAAAGGCCGGTGAGGATGTAAATTGTAGAAGAGTCCTTCTCTCTCTCTCTCTCTCTCTCTCTCTCTCTCTCTCTCTCTGTGTTAGCTATTGCATTTCCTGGTTTGGTAATAAAGCCTTAACCTATCTTGCTTTAGTTGACTTAAGATAAGAATTTTTGGCTTTTAAGGCATTGCTGAAATATGTTTGTGAACAAATCTCTCTCTCTCTCTCTCTCTCTCTCTCTCTCCTTTGGTCGCTGCAACCTCACCATCCTTGTGAGCTAAGGAAGGGGGAGGGGGAGGGTTTCGTGAGAGCCTATAGGTCTATCTGCTGAGTCATCAGCAACCATTGCCTGGCCCTCCTTGCTCCTAGCTTAGGTGGAGAGTGGGCCTGGGCGCTGATCATATGTATATATGGTCAATCTCTAGGGTATTGTCCAGCTCGATAGGGCAATGCCACTGTCCCTTGCCTCTGCCATTCATGAGCGGCCTTCAAAACCTTTAAACCCTTCAGTGCTAGAGCCACAGTACATGAAAACCAGTATTGAAATAATACCACACCAAAAATCAATAAACATATAAACAGAAGATTCAATGTAAACAACTTATCAATATCTTATTCCACCCTCCAATGCAAAAAAAAAAAAAAGGAAATAAAAAAATAAAAAATAAAAAAACAAAAAAATAAAAAAAATAATAAAACCTGTATCCTTGTTGCAGGCAATGTCAGCTGACCTTCTTTCCTGACCTTCAGGTCAATTTTGCAATTAAGCTACGAAGGATTCAGTTCCTTGTGATGGTAAGATTATTTTGTAAGTACTCAGAGGTTGATTTATGTTCATTATTATTATTATTATTATTATTATTATTATTATTATTATTATTATTATCAATTATTTTTAATAATTATTATTGATATTTATTATTGATAATTATTATTTATAACTATTATTATTAATTATTATTAACTATTTTAAATTGTTGTTGTTGCTGTTGTTGTAATTATTATCATTATTATTATTATTATTATTATTATCATTATTATTATTATTATTATTAGCTAAGCTAAAACCCTAGCTGGTAAAGCAGGATGCTATAAGCCCAAGGCTCCAACAGAGAACTATAGCTCAGTGATTAAAGAAAACAAGGAAATATACAAACTACAAGAGAAGTAATAAACAATCAATATAAAATATTTTAAGAACACTAACAACATTAATTAGATCTTTCATATATAAACTATAAAAACTTTAACAAAGCAAGAGGAAGAGAAAGTAGATAGAATAGCGTGCCCGAGTGTGCCCTCAAGCAAGAGAACTCTACCCCAAGACAGTTGAAGACCATGGTACAGAGGCTATGGCACTACCCAATACTAGAGAACAATGGTTTGATTTTGGAGTGTCCTCGTAGAAGAGCTTCTTACCATAGCTAAAGAGTCTCTTCTACCCTTACCAAGAGGAAAGTAGCCACTGAATGATTACAGTGCAGTAGTTAACCCCTTAAGCAAAGATGAATTGTTTGATAATCGCAGTGTTTTTAAGTGTATGAAGAAAAAAGGACAATGTGTAAAGAATAGGCCAGAAAATTCGGTGAATGTTTAGGCAAAGGAAAAAATATCCGTAACCAGAGAATGATCCAATGTACTACTATCTGGCCATTCTAAATACCCAGTAACTCTCTCTCTCTCTGTAGTATCTCAATGGGTGACTGGTGCCTTGGCCAACTTACTACCTATGATTTTCAGCATAAACAAAGCCCTTATACGAAACTTATAAAGAATCGTAAACGATATGATGTAGGTGTGATTGATTTCAGAATGGTCATAAACAATGTGCTTAACGCATGATTTAAAAAAAGGGTAATTTGCAATGTTTAACATGGTCATAGAAATGTGTTCAACATAATTATAAAATTGTCATAAACAATGTGATTAAAACAATATAAAATTGGTAATAAACACAATATGTTTAACATGGTCATAGAAATGTGTTCAACACAATTTTAAAATGGTCATGCATAACGTTATTGAAACAATTTCAAAATGGTCATAAACAATGTGATTAAAACAACTTAAAAATGATCATAAACGATGTGGTTAAAACAATTTGATAAAAAAAAATTCAAAATAATCATAGACAATGTGATTGAAGCAATTTCAAAATGGTCATAAACGATGTGGTTAAAACAATTTCAAAATGGTCATAAACAATGTGATTAAAAAAAATTAACGCAGGTCATAAACAATGTGATTGAAGAAATTAGAGAATGGCAATAAACAGTGAGATTAAAACAATTAAAAAAGGTTATAACCGATGTCGTTAAAACAATTTAGAAATTGTCATAAACAATATGATTAAAACAATTTCAATAAGGTCATAAACGATTTGATCAAAAAATTTCAAAATAGTCATAAACAATGT
>NC_090749.1:100162549-100165049 GCF_036898095.1 Palaemon carinicauda | reverse complement strand
TATGCTCTCCTGATTGGCCGTTTTTATGAAAGTATCGTCAATGTAGCGTACATAGAGGTCTGGTTTACTGATTTTTCGAAAAACTCTCTCCTCGACTACTCCCATATAAAAATTAGCAAAGAGGACGCCTAAAGGGGACCCCATAGCGACTCCATCTTTCTGAATAAATATATGGCCCTTATGGGTAGTGAAAGGGGCTTTCTTGGTGCATATTTCTAATAGTGCACGGAGAGAGGCCTCGGGGATGTTGAGGGTGGGTGTCGTTGTATCCCTATAAACTCTGTCCATTATGGGGTCCCCTTTAGGCGTCCTCTTTGCTAATTTTTATATGGGAGTAGTCGAGGAGAGAGTTTTTCGAAAAATCAGTAAACCAGACCTCTATGTACGCTACATTGACGATACTTTCATAAAAACGGCCAATCAGGAGAGCATAGAAGAACTTCGCCGAATTTTCGAGGAATGCAGCTCGCTCAGGTTCACCCTAGAGCACAGCCTCCAAGGACGTCTCCCCTTCCTTGATGTCCTTGTAGAAACAAGCAATGATAGTTTTAGTACCTCGGTGTACGTAAAACCAACGAATCTCGGCCTATGTCTGAATGGTGACAGCGAGTGCCCTAGTCGGTATAAAACTGCCACCATTAAGGCTTTTATTCGGAGAGCCATTTCTCACTGTTCTTCGTGGAGAGGCACCCACGAGGAACTTGACAGAGTTACTAAAATTCTGGTGAATAATGGCTTCACGAATAAGGACATTAATCGGCAAATCAAAAAAGAAATCGAGAAATGGTACCAGAATGAAGGCCCTGATGATACCAACACGCCAGCAAAAATAAATCTTTATTATAAAAGCATTATGAGCGTAAACTACAACGAAGAAGAAAAGATTATGAAAAATATAATAAAAAACAACGTTTTTGCCACGGCAGAGGATACTGAAATCAACCTCATAATTTATTACCAATCAGCAAAAACACGAGACTTGATAATGAAAAACAACCCTGCCCCTGCCATGCAAGATGACTTGAAAAAGACGAACGTAGTGTACCGATATAAATGCCCCGTCCAGGAATGTCCTGGCACCTACATCGGGATGACGACGATGCGTCTCTCTAAGAGATTATCTTGCCACGTGCAACAGGGTGCAATAAAAATGCATTGCCTCCAAAAACATAATTTCCAGACAACAAGGGAGCATATAGTGAAAAATGTAACAATCATCGGCCATGCCCCTGACAGTAGACGTCTCCGAATAATGGAAGCTCTTTTTATTCAACAACAAAGACCTAACCTCAACACCACGCAAGAAGGGACCTTATTGCCAACATGTATAAGGTCCACTATCAACAATAGTCCAGGCAATAACAACTATGACAGGACTGATATAGCTGAAGGTCAAAACAGGGATTATCCCCTGACAGAACCAGAGCCAGTAATCCCACCAAACATCCCGGCGAGGCAGAGGCCACCACCCAATAGGATTAACGGTCTCCGCCCTAGGGCGGTTCTTAACCAGTGAAGATGGAATCTCGTAGCAGGACTCCGTATATAAGCCATCAAAACAACACCTGCATTTCAGTTCACTCTTGACAATGAGCAGAAAACCTTCTCACTGCTCGAAACCGGTTGAGTCGAAGGATGTGTTAAACTTAACTCCACGTAATTTATAAATTTTGTATAAAAGTGACAATTACTTTGTGTGCACTAACATTGTGATAGTGTTTTATACTTTGTACATATTATCTGTACTTTTACAATGTGTTGTGATATATTAAAGACAAATTGCGAATGATATGGTCTTCATCACCTTCCTATTGATATGTCCCTTTCCCAGTTACTGACGGATTGTTCAAATGAAGAGAAGAAGATAATAAGAACAATAGAAAAAGTTAATTACAAGATTAACGCCACTGAGGCAGCAATCACTTTTAATAAAACCTGCTTAAAAGAGGGTCTACTCCCAAAATATAAAAATAATATTAATAAAAATAATAATAATTATAATAATAATTATAATAATAATAATAATAATAATAATGATAATGATAATAATAAAAATAATACTAATAATAATAACAAACAACTTAAATCTAAAAATAATAACATATAATAATAATAATAATAATAATAATAATAATAATGAATAAATTAAATCTATAATAATAGTAATAATAATAATAATAATAATAATAATAAAATCAATAATGATAATAATAATAATAATAATAATAATAATAATAATAATAATAATAATAATAATAATAAAATCAATAATAATAATAATAACAAATTTAACCAAGATAAAAGTTACTGACCTCTTCGACATTATTATTATTATTATTAATTGACTTGTTCTCTTGATACATTGGGTTTTATAGGATTGGTTGACCCAAACTGAAGTCCACACAAGACTAAATTTCTGTGTCAAACAAGTCCAAAGGACGCAAGTCCAGTGTCAAAATGTCCACAGGACGCAAGTCCAATGTCAAACAAGTCCACAGAT
>NC_090749.1:100155049-100157549 GCF_036898095.1 Palaemon carinicauda | reverse complement strand
ACGAGTCCTTTGTGTCCACTTGGCACCTTCCTCCACTTTAATCAGGACCTTCGGAGGTTCACAGAAGCCCTGCAGAGCCAATATAAGCCTCTTAAGAGTTCTATGACTTTTTTGTTCCCCTGCTGAGGGAGAATGGCATATATCTCTCATTAGAACAATCTTCCCCTGATCAAGTCTGTTTAAATTGGGTAACTTTTCTATTGTATTTCTTTTGGGTTTCCCAATCCCTGTGTTTATCGATTCGTTTGTTCAGCCGTGTCTCTGCTCAAGTTAATTTAGGGTAAATGTCTTACGACATCAAGTGTGTCTGTACAAAGAGCGCTATAGTAGGTCACACACATCCTTACATTGGCACCGTATTTCTCTCTCTCTCTCTCTCTCTCTCTCTCTCTCTCTCTCTCTCTCTCTCTCTCTCTCTCTCTCTCTCTCTCTCTCTCAAATGTAAACTAGCCACGGTGCCACTAAGGGATCTTCTTGGCTTTACCAGGATCAACATTACTGATTTTCCGAGAAGATTCAATCACGGAGAAAAACATTTTTATAAAATAATGAATTTCAACAATCATTTGACAATATATACCGTTATATATATATATATATATATATATATATATATATATATATATATATATATATATATATATGGGTTGATTTCAATTCTAAGTACAAAAAAAACTGAATTCGACAGGTATATGTACATATGAATTGTCATTGACTTTTATCTTTCTTCGTGGCTAAATGGTAACGGGCACTGTCATACAAGTATCCTGGACCAGGGTTCGATTCCCGGCAGGTCAGATGCTATTGTCTTTGAGTGATTTCGCCTGGAGAGACTGATCCCTAGGTTGGTAAGAGAATCCAGACATTAATGTATTAAAATATATGGCATACTAAAAAATATGGAAAATCGTCTAAATGTGCAGAATTTACCATATATATATATATATATATATATATATATATATATATATATATATATATATTATTCTCTATGGATATGAGTCATGGTATGACAATGTAACAATCTCCAACAGATTTAATAGATTTGAGAACAAAAGTCCTCAGAAGGATATTGGGAGTTAAATGGCGGGAAAGGATTAGAAATGAAACTATAAGAGAGATTACTCGAGTGACATATGTAGATGAGATCATGATGAGGGGTAGATGAAGATGGTTTGGGCATGTTCTTCGCACTCCCCAAGAGAGATTAGTTCACCAAACGTTCAGCTGGGCTCCACAGGGGACTAGACGAGTTGGAAGACACAGGCCTACATGGCTGAGGACTATGAAGCGCGAAGTAGATGATGATGAAAGGAGAAGTATTGAATTAAAGCTCTAGATAGAGACGACTGGCGAAATCTAACCGGGGCCCTTTGCTTAATATGCGTAGGAGATGAGATATATATATATATATATATATATATATATATATATATATATATATATATATATGTATATATATATATATATATATATAATATATATATATATATATATATATATATATAAATAGAGAGAGAGAGAGAGAGAGAGAGAGAGAGAGAGAGAGAGAGAGAGAGAGAGAGAGAGAGAGAGAGAGAGAGAGAGAGAGTACATTAATTAGTTTGTTGAAATCATAAATTCAATTCTTAATTCTTAACCAAATGTCTTCCTTCTTCGCTCAAGAGGTTAACTACTGTACTGTAATTGTTCAGTGGCTACTTTCTTCTTGGTAAGGGTAGAAGAAACTCTTTAGCTATGGTAAGCAGCTCTTCTGGGAGAAGACACTCCAAAATCAAACCATTGTTCTCTGGTCTTGGGCAGTGCCATAGCCTCCTTGTTCTGAACACCGTTACGTACACTGATAAAAAAAAGGTATTTTTAATTGGAATTTCTCCGTAAAAATATTCTGTTCTCAGCCGTATTTCAGTAAAATACAGGCGACCGTAATTTCTACCCTACTTTGTTATTATCTTTTATGGGATGGTGATGGTAATATCACTTCTTTAAGTCATTATGTCCGTTTTTATTTCGGTAAATGACACGATTTTTACAGTTTTTAAGGCAAATTTTTAACAGTGTAGCATTATCACGTGCTTACCCTCGAAAATTTTCTAATATTGTCTCGGTCTCCATCTATTTTTATTCCAAAATCATCGTAGAGTTGATCTCGGCAGTTATAACTCTTGTTTTTATGAAATCAACTTATTATTCCAAATTATTTCCTTAAGTTCACTCTATCTTCCTTATTTGGAATATCATGTTAAAGTACTTTAGATGACTCTGTCTCTTAAGTTTTCTCTCAAGATTTCTAAAATCCCACCTTGGTTCTTAGGAGATTTTCACATTGAATTCCATCGTAAAAATGTCCCCCCATTCTCTGTGGTTTCAAGTTTAACATCAGCTTCGTTTTTCTCATAATTCACTCTTTCTCGATATGTGATTATCTAGGAATATATTAATATGAAGCTTGAAAGATTTTTCCTTCAACATTTTGACTTCTTGACTTAGATCTCAATAA
>NC_090749.1:100137549-100150049 GCF_036898095.1 Palaemon carinicauda | reverse complement strand
TGTGGTATCCCCGCTCAGAATATACAGTATATCCAGGATATATTCGTGTATATGTATACGTATATGCATGTGTATATAATATATATATATATATATATATATATATATATATATATATATATATATATAATTATTACTTGCTAAGCTTCAACTCTAGTTGAAAAAGCAGGATGCTATAAGACCAGGGGTTCCAATAGGGAAAATAGCCAGGCGAGGAAAGGAAACAAGGAAAAATATAATATTTTAAAAACAGTATCAATAATACAATAAATATTTCCTATATAAACTATAAAATCTCCTTAAAAGTAAGAAGAGAAATTAGATAGAAAAGTGTATCCTCAAGCAAGAGAACTCTAACCCAAGACCATGGTACAGAGGCTATGGCACTACCCAAGACTACAGAGCAATGGTTTGATTTTGGAGTGTTCTTCTCCTAGAAGAGCTGCTTACCATAGCTAAAGAGTCTCTTCTACCCTTACCAAGAGGAAGGTAGCCACTGGACAATTACAGTGCAGTAGTTAACCACTTGGGGGAAGAAGAATATTTTAGTAATGTCAGTGTTGTCCTGTGTATGAGGACAGAGGAGAATCTGTAAAGAATATTATTATTATTATTATTATTATTATTGTTGTTGTTGTTGTTGTTGTTGTTATTATTATCTAAGCTACAAACCTAGTTGGAAAAGCAAGATGCTATAAGCCCAAGGACTCCAATAGGGGAAAATATGCCAGACTATTCGGTGTATGTTTAGGCAAAGGGAAAGTGAATCGTAACCAGAAAGAAGGATCCAATGTATTACTGACTGGCCAGTCAAAGGACCCCATGACTCTCTAGCGGTATCTCAATGGAAGGGCGGTGCCCTGGCCGTCCTACTACCTGGTGTATATATATATATATATATATATATATATATATATATATATATATATATATATATATATATATATATGTGTGTGTGTGTGTGTGTGTGTGTGTATAATTTATTGACTGATAGATGAGACATCCTATGAACTAACTACAATAGACCATCTTACATAACAAGAGCATCTATTATTCGACCAACGCAAAGACCCAGTCTCTCCTGCAAAAGTAGCTCGTTGAGCCCAACATCGCCCATCCTTCAGCCAATGCACATTTTGATCGAACTTAAAAAAAATCCTTTATTAGCGACCGAGATTACAAGGGAATTACTCCACCTCCTTGAAGAGATTCCCCCAAGGAGATCATGGCTAATCCCTCTTAGGGCTTGTTTCGTAAGAGTCCCGTGTTTTCTTCATCTCCCTCTTCTTCTTTTTCTTCCTCTGTAAATAAACTTGTAATCTCTATTAACCCTTTTTAACGTCTCATTGTTCCCTAAGTGCTTTGGGTCTGTCCATCTCTGAGGATTTTCTATAAATTCTCGGGTTCTCTAACAATGTTTGTTTACGTTTCGTCTGTACCCTCTCTCCTTCTTCTTCTTCTTCTTCTTCTTCTTCTTCTTCATAAAATCTATTCATTACTTCAGGGCAAAGATCAGAGAATTCAATTTGCCGACAGCTCTCACGTTCCTTCTTTTATTGTGCAATAAGGAGTCTCCCAGAAAATAGCTGTGAAAGTGATTTTAACCGTAAACTAAAGCCAATTACGTAATGTAGTCATTGCAAAGGATAATATGATAAGAGAATTCCCTTCTTGAAAAAGAAAAAAAAATGGAATTTATAAAGGAATGGACATTCCACACCTAAATGTACGTTCAGTTGTAAAGTAACTATAGTCCATTTCTTTTATCGAGGCAGATTTGCACCGACTCGCAGGGGTGCCCTTTTAGCTTGGAAAAGTGTCCTGATCGCTGATTGGTTAGAATTATCTTGTCCAACCAATCAGGGATCAGGAAACTTTTCCCAGCTAAAAGGGCACCCCTGCGAGTCGGTGCAAATATTCCTCGATAAAAGAAATGGACTACAGTATGACATTTCTTTTGTAATCAAGAAACCCTTCTGTCTGACGATCACTGGACTGGGGTTCGACTTACGCTCAAGTGCTCTAATTTCTTGTACTGTCTGCAACCGTGCAATCCTTTTAGGTTAAGAATGGAGGGTTTGTGGGAGCCTATAGGTATACCTGCTGAGTCATCAGCAACCGTTGCCTGGTCCTCCCTGGTCCTAGCATTCTTTAAAGGCAATTTGTGGTATCCAGAATCAGACAGAGCTAACGTTGACAGAAAATTGCAGAGATGAATCCGCGACTGAGTGGTACAGCTCCCAGCTCACATTCACTAAGTTTACGGTTCGCTACCGGTCTAGCAACCATGCTTGACTCGCTTGTTAGTGGGTGTGGAGCTTGCAGCTTCATCCCTATAGATTTACTACAAAAAAAGGTGGCTTTACTCTCACCATTATAGGGGAAGCTCCTGGTATAGTAGTTTAATCAGTGAAAGTCAATAAAACTGGGATCAATCAGCAACGGTCTGCAACTACAGAAAGCCAAACACCATCATAAGCATATGTCGCGTAACCATCCAAGGTACAGGGTATGAGTCTTGCATCCTCATTCTGGGTAGTTTGTAGCGCTACGGCCAAGCGTCCTAATTTGCTTATTATCTATCCGACTGTTATCTTGTATGGAATAAAAAAGTTTGGAAATGGTCTACGGATCTTAAATATGTTGTGTAAGGGGGGTCCGGGGGGCGCAGCCCCCATGGGTAAGGACACGGCTTTTAGCATAGGTTAGGTGGTTTTTTTTTATGTTAGCTTCTCTCGTCGTACTCGTAGGTAAGGAAACTGTTGTGTAAGGGGGGGGGGGGTCCGGGGGGGCGAGGCCCCCCTGGGTAAGGATACGGCTTTGAGCATAGGTTAAGTGGGTTTTTTAAGTTAGCTTCTCCCGCCAAAATCGTTTTTAGAACGACGGCCACAGTTCAGAATATTCCCGTTTTCTACGGAATCTGGCCGTCACCCTACAAAGGCTCCCTCATTCTACAAACACTTTGCAAAAACTGGCCCCAGAATTAAAAAAGGATAAATGATAAAGACTGTCCTGTTCTGTATATCTCAAGATATGCTCCAAGAAGATCCCATCTGCTTGACCTTGCTTCCATGACCTTTGTAATACCTTAGAAGATCTCATCAACTTGACCTTGCTTCCATTACCTTTGGGATACCTTAGAAGATCTCATCTGTTTGACCTTGCTTCAATGACCTTTGGGATACCTTAGAAGGTCTCATCTACTTGACCCTACTTCAATGACCTTTGGGATAACTTAGAAGGTCTCATCTACTAGACCTTACTTCAATGACCTTTGAGATACCTTCAAAAAAATCTCATCAACTTGACCTTGCTTCCATGACCTTTGAGATACCTAAAAAAAAATCCCATCTGCTTGACCTTGCTTCCATGACCTTTGAGATACCTTCAAAAAATCTCATCAACTTGACCTTGCTTCCCTGACCTTTGGGATACCTTAACTTGACCTTGCTTCCATGACCTTTGGAATACCTTAGAAGGTCTCATCTACTTGACCTTGCTTCCATGACCTTTGGGATACCTTAGAAGGTCTCATCTACTTGACCTTGCTTCCATGACCTTTGGGATACCTTAGAAGGTCTCATCTACTTGACCTTGCTTCCATGACCTCTGGGATACCTTAGAAGATCCCATCTGTTTGACCTTGCTTCCATGACCTTTGAGATACCTTCAAAAAAATCATCAACTTGACCTTGCTTCCATGACCTTTGAGACACCTTCAAAAAATCTTATCTGCTTGACCTAGTTTGCTTGCTCCTTTATTTGAGAGGTCATCGTCCCTCTGGCAGACCTAGTTGAATGACATTTGTACCAACAAGCAGTAGAGAACGGTTTCTAAAAATCTTCCTTGAGGTTCATGTAGGATTCTTAAACTTCAGGGAATGCCCAGGGGATTAATGGAGTCATTCCCCCGAGGTAATTGTCCAACGGGAAATCCTTTCTAACATGTACTTTAGGATTTTGTGTCTGGTGAAGGGTAGTTAACTGTCTGTACTAAGATCGCCCCCCCCCCCTCTCTCTCTCTCTCTCTCTCTCTCTCTCTCTCTCTCTCTCTCTCTCTTTCTCTTGGTGTGGCATTTGTTTTATCAATCTTATTAGATTATATTTATTTTCTATATGGATTTGGACATATGGACCGATGCTGGGATAGAGGGAGAAGGAACATGGGTAAATTAGAAGGCTAAAAAGTTGGTGCTGCTTGGAACTGTAGGAATAATTTAAAGAATTTTTAATAATGACTACAATGCACCATGCGAGGGAGCGCACACAGCATTAATCCCTGAGAGGATATATATATTTATTTATTTATTTATTTATATATATATATATATATATATATATATATATTTATATTTATATATATATATATATATATATATATATATACAGAGAGAGAGAGAGAGAGAGAGAGAGAGAGAGAGAGAGAGAGAGAGAGAGAGAGAGAGAGAGAGAGATTAGTTCACCAAACGTTCAACTGGGCTCCACAAGGCACTAGAAGAGTTGGAAGACCCAGGCCTACATGGCTGAGGAATATGAAGCGTGAAGTAGGAGACGACGAATGGAGACGTATTAATTTAAAAGCTAAAGATAAAGACAAATGGTGAAATCTAACCGAGGCCCTTTGCTTCAATAGTTGAAGGAGGAGATGATGATGATGATGAATACTGTTTCCTGAGGTTCCTTCAAATAAAGGCTAAGCATCTGTACCATGCTTGAGGGTACACTCAGTCACACTATTCTATCTTATTTATGTTCCTCTTGTTATTTTGAAGTTTTTATATTTTATATTTGAAAGACTTATTTTAATTTTTTTATTCTTAAACATCTCTTGTAGTTTATTTCCTTATGTCCTTTCCTTACTGGGCTATTTTCCCTGTTGTAACCATTGCGCTTATATCATCCTGCTTTTCCAATTAGGGTTGTAGCTTAGCAAATAATAATAATAATAATAATAATAATAATGCAAAATTACTTTTCGTGTGGCACACATTTTGTTTCAATTTTGCATTCTAGTGTATGAGCCAAATCAGGACAGGCTAAGCTGGTTGAAAATTAGATACCCTAGCCCAGGTAAGATGGAGCCACTTTGAAAATATGGGTATAAAACTTAGGGAACTTGGGAATTGGGTGAATAGGCTTCTCTCATGACTAACTAATCAAGAAGATTTGATAGGTTTGCTAGTATCTTCAATATTATTGTTCTTCATACACACACAGATTCACTCCTAGGCTGTATCATTGTCTTTCTTCTTGGTGTTCTCATAATTAGGGGTTTACCTGTTTGAAAAGGAGCATTACCCTTTAATTTACTTTTACTTTACTTTAAGGGCTGCTTATCTGGTCCTGTACAGCAGGGGAACCCTACTTTCTACAGGACCTCCACGGTCGTTTTATGATGTTCATTCGGGAGCATTTAACATTTCACAATGCATATTGCTCACTTACTGTTAGATTCTCACTATCGAAACACTCTCTGACTTGCCCTTTGTCTGGTTTTTATTCCATGAATGCTCCAAAGGTACTTGATACTAGAACTAAACCTTTTACCTTGACAGTACTCGATTGTTTCTAAACTTAGTGTACACAGTGAGCTTCATTCTGGTTTAATCCAGAAACTGGTACTGGCAAATAAGTGTTAAATCCCTTAGCGTCTCTATGTCCCCTGACAGTGATGCTTATCAGTCTGATGACTTTCACTTCTGAGAAATTGAAGGCAATGTTTTAAGTCCCATCTTCATATACAATAGATTTTACTGGCACTAATAATCATTCAGTCAATGAAAAAGATACTAAAGTATTTTGTGATGTACCACTATGATCTTCAAAACAATTACAGTAAGCTTTAAATATCCTAGCTGATGCAACAGCCAAGTCCCTCGCGACGCGATGCGGTTATCTCCTAAACGAACAAAAAGGGCTTTCGAAACTTAAGCAAAACTAACTCGAACTAGTCATCTACTGTTAGTATGAGACACGGGAATATGCTAAGTTTGGAAAGGGATAGAAGAGGAAGCTGGAACGTAGCCCAGACGAGGCAGTAAAATAATGGTGGCATCTTGAGCAGTCTTGGATTAAGGCAGGTCGAAGCAATGGAGAGAGAAAGAGTATTGGAGACAGTGTAAAGTCTCCCTGAAGTGTAGGAGACGAACAAGAAGAAGAAGAAGAAGAAGAAGAAGAAGAAGTAGAAGAAGAAGAATAAATGTATAAAAAAAACTCATAAAAATACACAAACAAACAGGTACACACTCACGATCTTACTGTCTCAAAACAGTAGGAGAAATTTGGCACAATCTCCATGGCCAGTTTTTGGCCAAAGGTTCAGGTCTGGTTGGCGTACAGATAGAAGATAGTCATAAGACTTTGTGATTAATTCTGATTGTTTGTTTGCTTGTTTTATTAGGTTTATGATTATTTCAATTTCAATTTTTTAACTAGTCTTAATAGTTTCACTTCAAGTGACACTAGTGATAATGAAGGAATTTTGAATTATGTAAAATTTGGCACTTAGATCAATTTCAAAAGACTACATTGCATTAAAATTCAAATCACATAAGAAAGCTATATATAAAATGTCATTTTTAAAAATGTTAACTCTGACTACAAGCTGACATACATTAAGCTAAAATAGAAATAGAAATCCAAGCGAGGTCTACCAAACCCAGAAGAATTCAAAAACCTTTTGAGACTGACATTGGATAAAGTCAAGTTTAAGTTAACTGAAGTGTATATATAAACCTCAATGACCTTGGAAGGAGGATGAGACCTCTTAAGCAACTACAGAAAGAATGGCATTGAGTAACATTCTAGAAGATTGAAAAGTCTAAGAGCGTTAGATCGCACTAAAAGAAAAAAGAAGGAAAAAAGAAAAAGGAAAAAAAAAGTAGGTTTAAGTTTGGAAAATTCTGTACTGAAAAATTAGTAAGAAACATCATTATTATTATTAGCATTATTACTTGCTAAGCTACAACACTAGTTGGAAAAGCGGGACGCTGTTAGCCCAGGGGCTCCAACATGGAAAATAGCCCAGTGAGGAAAGGAAAGAAAAAGAAAATATTTTAGCAACAGTAACATTAATATAAATATTTCCTATGTAGAATATAAAAAACTTACCCCCCCCCAAAAAAAAAAAGAGGAAGAGAAATTAGATAGAATAGTGTGCCCGAATGTACCTTGAAGCAAGAGCACTCTACCCTAAGACAGTGGAAGATCATGGTACAGAGGCTTTGGCACTACCCAAGAGTAGAGAACAATGGTTAGATTTTGGAGTGTCCTTCTCCTAGAAGAGCTGCTTACCATAGCTCAAAAGTCTCTTCTACCCTTACCAAGAGGAAGGTAACTGCTGAACAATTACAGTGCAGTAGTTAACCGCTTGAGAGAAAAAGAACTATTTGCCAGAAAATATTTAATACAACAACAACAACAAATGCAGCAGTTTCTAGTCCACTGCAGGACAAAGACCTCATACATGTCCTTACTCGTGTCAGTGGTTTGACCATTTTCATCACCATGCTGGCCAACTGCGGATTGGTGATAGTGGAGTCTTTAGTCCGATAGCTCACAGCAAACCAACCTAGTATGTGTAGCCCTGACTAATACAGCATTGCTGATCATGGCGATAAACAAACCCTTTCACCACGTTAAGATATCCCCACTCAGAAAGGGATATATATATATATATATATATATATATATATATGTGATATATATATATATATATATATATATATATATATATATATATTATATAACACATATATATATACATATATATATTTATGTATATCATATATATTATATACAAATTATATATCTCTTATATATATATATATATATATATATATATATATTATATATAAACATATATAATATATATATATATATATATATATATATATATATATATATATATATATATATTTATATATATATATATATATAAAATCTAAATTGAAATAACAGAAATAACTCCTAAACATATGCAGACACAAAGACTTGCCCTGACTGAAAAAGGATCATCATGAGATAACACCAATCCCAGAGATATGTTGTGGAAATTACTTTCAACACTTAAAGTACTTTTGAATATTTGCCAAAAATCATTACAACGGATAAAACAATTCTAAGAATCGATCTGTAAGAGAAAAGTTAAGTGTCTTTGACCTTTAAGCTCAAGAAAAAAATCTGAATCTTGGAATTTTTTTTTTTTTTTTTTTTTAAGAATAACAAGAAACTTGGCCAAAATTAGGAAACTACAATAGTAACAAACTGTTACTGTTCTGAAAATATTTTACTTTTCCTTGTTTCCTTTCCTCATTGGGCTGTTTTCCCTGTTGGGGGCCCTCTGAGCTTATAGCATCCTGCTTTTCCAACTAGGGCTGTAGCTTAGCAAGTAATAATAATAATAATAATAATAATAATAATATTAATATAGTGTAGTTCCTGATTTATTCACACACGAACTAACGTAAGATCTTTTCCCTTTTGCTATTAAATAGATAAAACATGCTCTTAGACATTTGCTAAAACATGCTCTTAAGACATTTGGTAAAACATGCTCTTCACCATTTACTAAATCATGCTCCTAACTGTTCACTGCATATTGCTCTCAACCTTTGGCTGAAACATGCTCTTCACCATTCACTCAGCCACGCTCTTAATATTTCACTAAATCATGCTCGCAACTATCTGCTAAACCATATTCTTAATCATTTGCTAAATTATGTTCTTCACCATTCATACAGTCATTCACTTTACCATTCACTGACTCATGCACTCATACATTCATACTATTAGCCATTTTTTAAATCATGCATTGTACTATTATAGCAAAATCATGCAATTTTGCTATTTGCTATGTCATGCTCTTAAACGACTTGTTAAATCTAGCTAAATTTAGCTTGAAACCATTGGCTAAATTTCATCTCACCTTTTGCTAAAATATGCTCTTAACAATATGCTAGATCATGCTCTTAATTCCCTGTATTATGCTCTTCACCATTAGTTAAACCATGCTATTAACCATTTGCTAAACCACGCTCTTCACCATATACGAAATATTGCTCTTGACCGTTTTATAAATCATGTGTTTAGCTATTCGCAAACACATGCTCTTGGCTATCTTTTAAACCATGCTCTTGACCATTTGCTAAACTATGCTATTAACCATTTGCTAAATCATTCCCTGGGCCACTTGATAAACCATGCTCTTGACCATTTGCTAAACTATGCTATTAACCATTTGCTAAATCATTCCCTTGGCCACTTGATAAACCATGCTCTTGACCATTTGCTAAACTAAGCTCTTAAGCATTTGCTAAATCATTCCCTTGGCCATTTGATAAACAATGCTCTTGACCATTTGATAAACCACGCTCTTAAGCATTTGATAAATTATTCCGTTGGCCATTTGATAAACTATGATCTTGACCATTTGATAAACCACGCTCTTAAGCATTTGATAAATTATTCCGTTGGCCATTTGATAAACAATGCTCTTGACCATTTGATAAACCACGCTCTTAAGCATTTGATAAATTATTCCGTTGGCCATTTGATAAACTATGCTCTTGACCATTTGATAAACCACGCTCTTAAGCATTTGATAAATTATTCCGTTGGCCATTTGATAAACAATGCTCTTGACCATTTGCTAAACTAAGCTCTTAAGCATTTGCTAAATCATTCCCTTGGCCATTTGATAAACAATGCTCTTGACCATTTGATAAACCACGCTCTTAAGCATTTGATAAATTATTCCGTTGGCCATTTGATAAACAATGCTCTTGACCATTTGATAAACCACGCTCTTAAGCATTTGATAAATTATTCCGTTGGCCATTTGATAAACTATGCTCTTGACCCTTTGATAGACCACGCTCTTAAGCATTTGATAAATTATTCCGTTGGCCATTTGATAAACAATGCTCTTGACCATTTGCTAAACTAAGCTCTTAAGCATTTGCTAAATCATTCCCTTGGCCATTTGATAAACAATGCTCTTGACCATTTGATAAACAACGCTCTTAAGCATTTGATAAATTATTCCGTTGGCCATTTGATAAACTATGCTCTTGACCATTTGATAAACCACGCTCTTAAGCATTTGATAAATTATTCCGTTGGCCATTTGATAAACAATGCTCTTGACCATTTGATAAACCACGCTCTTAAGCATTTGATAAATTTTTCCGTTGGCCATTTGATAAACTATGCTCTTGACCATTTGATAAACCACACTCTTAAGCATTTGATAAATTATTCCGTTGGCCATTTGATAAACAATGCTCTTGACCATTTGATAAACCACGCTCTTAAGCATTTGATAAATTATTCCGTTGGCCATTTGATAAACTATGCTCTTGACCATTTGATAAACCACGCTCTTAAGCATTTGATAAATTATTCCGTTGGCCATTTGATAAACAATGCTCTTGACCATTTGCTAAACTAAGCTCTTAAGCATTTGCTAAATCCTTTCCTTGGCCATTTGATAAACCATGCTCTCAACCATTTGATAAATCATGCTCACAAACAGTCACTCCATCATATTCTTAACCTGTCTTTCAAACATGCACTGCCTCAACACCTAGAGAACTCTGTTTTTAAAGTTATCTTTGAATTATGTCCAAACTGTCCGCCAATCCAATGCAATATTAAATGTGTCTAATTTCAGTTCCTGTTTCATCAGAATAAATGCTCACCAGAACGTCAGCTGGGCAAGCCCAACCACAGCAGTGACCTCCCAGTAAACAGCTTAAACTCACGGTCCCAGGCTGGGATCGATCTGCCGCCATGCGAATGCTAAGCGAACACATTACCACTGTACTACCCAGGATTTTGAATTATCTTTACACAATGCCTTCATATCAGGATGTTTATTTCATTCAAGTCAGGTCTCTTGGAGTAAGATTTATGAAATAGTAAGAAGGTTCAGTATAAACCTGACATTTTGTATTGAAAGTGAGACTTTAGCGTTTTGTACTTCTTTCAGATGATGAAGATATACTTACAGATTTCATCTATTTTGAACAGACTTGTGTTGGTATTCAACGTTCAAGAGGTGAACGGAGACGATAGATTCGAACGTCTTTTCCATATCGAAATGTGGAATGTAAATGGACGTATAAGGAAAAATAATCATGAGAGAATTTTAATAGTGATATAAGCATGTCGCTAAAATAATATCCTTCCAAATATGTGGGCGCTTTGTTCTTCAATCCAAAATAGAAGAGTCTCTTGCCCAAACTATAATGATTAATTTCAGACTAGGAGACACAGCTCAGAAAAGAAAAAAGGAAAAATAGAAGTCTATTTCCGGTGGCCTATTAGTAACGCCCATGCCTGGTGATCGCCAGACTGGGGTTTGGGTCCCGCTCAAACTCGTCAGTTCCTTTGGTATGTAAGAGGCCATCTATACAAACAGCATATTGGCTAAGAGGGCATCTATGCTAACAGCTAATTGGCTAAGAGGGCATCTATGCTAACAGCTAATTGGCTAAGAGGGCATCTATACTAACAGCTAATTGGCTAAGAGGGCATACATACTAATAGCTAATTGGCAAAGAGGGCAGCCATACTACTGGATGATTACACGAGAAGGCAGCTTGACTATTTGCTTATTGGTTAAAAGGAAAGCTAGACTATCTTGTGATTGGCTCACAGCTTCCTTGAAGCTATGAGGTACAATGCAGTTCTGTTGTAAAATTGTACCTAGTGAGGACTAACCTGCACTGATGGTTGAAAGTTACCTTTATAACTTAGAATTTCTAAGTTATCTATAATGTGGAGTTCACTAACTATTTAGATAATATTGTACTGCTTCTATTATAGTGAACCTGTAGACCTATTTGTCAAAGTTGGTGTTCTGTTAAAACTTCAGCTGTTTGTCTGATGAGCTGCAGATACTGGTCTGAGGAACACCAACTATTGATAGAATGAAACCAATTTATTGGTCTAATGTACCCCTGTTATTGGTCAGTTGAACCCCTGCTACTGATCTGTTAAACTCAAGTTATTAACCTTATGAACCTAAGCCTCTGATTTGATAAGCCTTAACTATTGGTCCATAAACCTAGGTATTGTTCTGATAAACAACAGATATTGGTCCATTCAACACCACTCATTATTGTTGGTTAGTTAAGCAACACCATAGAGAAAAATTGACAAAACGTCTACTGCACTGTAATTGTTCAATGGCTACTTTCCTCTTAAGGGTAAGGGTAGAAGAGACTCTTTAGCTATGATAGGCAGCTCTTCCAAGAGAAGGATACTCCAAAATTTAACCATTATTCTCTAGTCTTGGGTAGTGTCATAGCCTCTGTACCCTGGTGTTCCACTGTCCTGGGGTAGAGTTCTCTTGCTTGAAGGTACACTCGGGCACGCTGTTCTATCTTATTTATCTTTCTCTGTTTTTTTTTTTTTTAAGTTTTTGTAGTTTATATATGAAAGATCTATTCTAATGTTGTTACTCTTCTTGAAATATTTTAATTACTTCTCTTGTT
>NC_090749.1:100120049-100132549 GCF_036898095.1 Palaemon carinicauda | reverse complement strand
GCATTTGTCCTGCACTGGACTAAAAATTACAGTATTTGTTGTTGTTGTTGTTGTTGTGGGTATATATATATATATATATATATAGAGAGAGAGAGAGAGAGAGAGAGAGAGAGAGAGAGGGAGAGAGAGAGAGAGAGAGAGAGGCCCTTGGCGTCAGTAGGCGTAGGAGATGGTGGAGATGGTGATGCTGATGATGATAATGATATATGTATACACACACACATATATATATACATATATATATATATATATATATTTATATATATATGTGTGTATATGTATATATACATAAACATATATATATATATATATATGTATATATATATATATATGTGTGTGTGTGTGTGTATGTGTGTGTGTCTGTGCGTGTGTGTGCATCATTCAATATATCGTCGTATATATTCTTATACAAAAATATTACGAAATAACTAGCTCATCAGTCAACAAAATCATATGTTTCTAAATTTATTAAACCCTCATACGTCTCCAAAGTCCTTCAAAAATCCTACGGAGACACAAAAGTCCTTCAAAAATCCTTCAAAGACTCGAAAAATCCCTTTAAAAAATAATCCTTATTTCAAAACGCATCGAGCTGCGGCGTCTGTCTCGAGAGAAAAAGCAGAAATACCCATCTCCTTTTCTTGGTTGTTAATAGATAAGAGAAAAAGTCTCTAACAATTTGGCGAGGACGAAAGGAATCTCGGGATGCCAAGAAAAAATAGAAAGAAGAAGAAGAAGAAGAAGAAGAAGAAGAAGAAGAAAGAAAGATTGAAATGTAAACATGGAAGATATAAACGAGGAAGGATGGATTTGCAAAGATAGATAGATAGATGAGTAGATAAAAGGAGGAATTGGAGCAAAAGTTAATGTACTGAGAGAGAGAAGAGAGAGAGAGAGAGAGAGAGAGAGAGAGAGAGAGAGAGAGAGAGATTAGGGAATTGCTAATGTAAAAATCTCAAAGAGTGAAATTTAATGGAATATGAGAGAGAGAGAGAGAGAGAGAGAGAGAGAGAGAGAGAGAGAGAGAGAGAGAGAGAGAGAGAGATTCGGGAAATGTTAAAGTTAAAATCGTAAGAGAAAAATTTAATGAAATAAGCATAGTATGAGAGGAGAGAGAGAGAGAGAGAGAGAGAGAGAGACGAGAGAGAGAGGAGAGAGAGAGAGAGAGAGAGAGAGAGAGAGAGAGATGTTTTCAAACCATCAACATTACATGTAAACAACAGAGTCTTTGCATTTGCGATGCCAATCCTGTTCAAAATAAAAATCTTGAAAGTATAAACACCATCTTTTTAAGCGGACATTTTTACTCTGAACTTTGTATTGATAACAAAAAGAAAAATGATAATAATAATAATATCAATACAAAAAATAACAGAAGATGTAATATATATAACTACGCACATTTTGAGTTCATATTTAGACTAGTAAATACCCCACCCCGTCGGGCCCTGTCATACCAGTCCTCTCTTTTATTACCATATAATTTTTTCCTTTCCTCACTGGGCTGTTTTTCCCTGTTGGAGCCCTTGGGCTTATGGCATCCTGCTTTTCCAGCTAGGGTTGTTGCTTAGCTAATAATAATAGCAATAATAACAACATTATTATTATTATTATTATTATTATTATTATTATTATTATTATTATTATTAATAATAATAATAATAATAATAACATAGACGAATAAAACACATAAATCTTTCTGCATATTTGATCAGACTCCAAAATTAAATGTTTTGGGTCATTGGACTCGATTATAATTTTTCTTTGGGCCAAAAACAACACTTTTGCCTGATATTTTAAACGTTGTAGCCACAATAGGGCTAAATAATTCCTTGGCACACTGTTGCTAAAAAGTTTTTTTTTTTTTTTTTTCAGATATACATTATACGCTGCAGAAAGCGCATTGTCATGTAAGTTAAAGACACTAGCCACTACTATGTCTGATATGTCACAGGTTTCAGCCATAACAATGCTGGGTAAGTTAGAGGTTCTACCCAACATTATGGCAAATAAGTTAAAGGTTGTACCTACCATGATAACAGATAAGTTAGAGGTTGTAGTCACAGAAATGCTAGTTAAGTTACGAGGCTGTAGC
This sequence comes from Palaemon carinicauda, assembly GCF_036898095.1. Lineage (NCBI taxonomy): Eukaryota > Metazoa > Arthropoda > Malacostraca > Decapoda > Palaemonidae > Palaemon > Palaemon carinicauda. The sequence continues at coordinate 100,130,454 of NC_090749.1, read as the reverse complement.
CATAGAAATGCTAGTTAAGTTACGAGGCTGTAGCCATAGAAATGCTAGTTAAGTTATAGGCTGTAGCCACAGCAATGCTACATAAGTTAAGAGACTATAGCCGACATTAAGCCAAATAAGTTAAAAGGTTGTAGCCACCAAACTGACATATAAGTTGGAGGCTATAGCCACATCAATGCTAGATAAGTTAGAGATTGTAGTCTATGAAGTGCCAGATAAGTTAGATGTTGTACCTGGTCTGATGCCATATAACTTTAAGTCTGTAGCTACAGCAATAACAGAATTGTTTGTTAAAGAATGTAGCCAATACTACACCTGACAGCAATGTCGATTATGTTAGGGTTGTAGCTACAGCAGTACCACAAAAAATTTGAACTGAAGACAATGGGCTGCCTGATAAGTTGGAGGCTGTAGCACCGCATTGCCAAAGAAGTTAGGGGCTATAGTTAAAATGTTGGCAGATGTACATTCACAGAGCTCCAGGTAAACTACAGGCTGTATCCATAAAGTCTAAGAACTCCCACATAAACTAGAGGCTGTATCCACAGTCACAGAACTGCCACATAAACTAAAGGCTGTATCCACATAGTCACAGAACAGCCATGTGTAATAGAGGCTGTATCCACAGTCACAGCCGTGCCAGGTAAACAAAAGGCTCAATCCACATAGTCACAGAACTGACAGGTAAACTAGAGACTCTATCCACATAGTCACAGGACTGCCAGGTAAACTAAAGGCTTCATCCACATATTCACAGAACTGAGAGGTAATCTAGAGGCTGTATTCACAGTCACAGAACTGCCAGGTAAACTAAAGGTTCTATCCACATTGTCACAGAACTGACAAGTAAACTAAAGGCTCTAACCACATAGTCACAAAACTACCAGGTTAACTAGAGACTGTATCAACATAGTCACAGAACTGCCAGGTAAACTAGAGGCTCTATCCACACAGTCACAGAACTGACAGGTAAACAAGAGGCTCTATCCACATGGTCACAGAACAGCCAGGTAAACAAGAAGCTGTATCCACAATCACAGAACTGCCAGGTAAACTAAAGGCTCTATCCACATAGTCACAGAACTGACAGGTAAACTAGAGGCTCTATCCATATAGTCACAGAACTGCCAGGTAAATTAGAGGCTGTATCAACATAGCCACAGAACTACCAGGTTAACTAGAGGCTGTACCAACATTGTCACAGAACTGACAGGTAAACTAGAGGCTCTATCCATATAGTCACAGAAGTGCCAGGTAAACAAGAGGCTCTACCCACATAGTCACAGAACTGCCAGGTAAACTAGAGGCTGTATCAACATAGTCACAGGACTGCCAGGTAAACTAGAGGCTGTATCAACATAGTCACAGGACTGCCAGGTAAACTAGAGGCTCCATCCACATAGTCTAAGAACTGCCAGGTAAACAAGAGGCTCTACCCACATAGTCACAGAACTGCCAGGTAAACAAGAGCCTCTATCCACAGTCACAGAACTGCCAGGTTAACTAAACGCTCTATCCACATAGTCACAGAACTGACAGGTAAACTAAAGGTTCTATCCACATAGTCACAGAACTGCCAGGTAAACTAGAGGCTGTATCAACATAGCCACAGAACTACCAGGTTAACTAGAGGCTGTATCAACATAGTCACAGGACTGCCAGGTAAACTAGAGGCTCCATCCACATAGTCACAGAACTGCTAGGTAAACTAGAGGCTCTATCCACATAGTCACAGAACTGCCAGGTAAAGAAGAAGCTATATCCACAGTTACAGAACTGCCAGGTTAACTAAAGGCTCTATCCACATAGTCACAGAACTGCCAGGTAAACTAAAGGCTCTATCCACATAGTCACAGAACTGACAGGTAAACTAGAGGGTCTATCCATATAGTCACAGAACTGAGAGGTAAACTGCGGGCTGTATCAACATAGCCACAGAACTACCAGGTTAACTAGAGGCTGTATCAACATTGTCACAGAACTGCCAGGTAAACTAGAGGCTCTATCCACATAGTCACAGAACTGCCAAGTAAACAAGAGGCTCTATCCACATAGTTACAGAACTGCCAAGTAAACTAGAGGCTGTATCAACATAGCCTCAGAACTACCAAGTTAACTAGAGGCTGTATCAACATAGTCACAGAACTGCCAGGTAAACAAGAGGCTCTATCCATATAGTCACAGAACAGCCATGTAAACAAGAAGCTGTATCCACAGTCACAGAACTGCCAATAAACTAAAGGCTCTATCCACATAGTCACAACTGACAGGTAAACTAGAGGCTCTATCTACATAGTCACAGAACTGCCAGGTAAACTAGAGGCTATACCAACATAGCCACAGAACTACCAGGTTAACTAGAGGCTGTATCAATATAGTCACAGGACTGCCAGATAAACTAGAGGATCTATCCACATAGTCACAGAACTGCCAGGTAAACAAGAGGCTCTATCCACATTGTACCAACCGTGTTTCACACAATTGTACATAATTCCTTTTGTATATATTATGCTTGTATCTTCGCTCTTCCCTCGCACTAAAACGAACATGAAAATTCATATCTGGTTTTTCCTCTGTAATATTGTCTGTCTTGTGAACTTGTTATGTCCTGTTGTCTTGAGGTTTTGTATATAAGGAGAATGTTCTACAATAATATAACTCAGTCGTTTCCAACCTGCCTTTGAGTTCACACCTTACTCGGCCCCGTCACATTGGTGACCCCGGAAGTCGACTCGCTCCCACTGCCTTCCACCCCCACCTCCCTCGCCCCTCCATCGTTGGTACTATGACGGAGACGGACTCTACAGCAGTTGGCGCCGCGGCCGCCCCATTGAAACTTTCACCGTTCGCCAGCAGAGAAGCGTTTGCTTGGTTTCAACGCGCTGAAGTCCACTTTCGTATCAGGGGCGTGACTCGCTCAACCACCAAAGCGGATTATGTTCTCGCTGCGATACCCGAGGACACCTTCCCAAAAATATCCGACTGGCTTTGTGAACAAGGAGACACCCCAATAGCATATGACGCCCTCAAAACATACCTTCTGCAGCAGTACTCGCCGTCGCCAGCCGCCCGTATAGCAAAGCTTTTTCAGCTCTCGCAACAACCGTTGGGGGACCAAAGGGCTTCGCTTGCCCTCAGGGAAATGACCAGTATCGCTCGCCTTCAACCTGCCGCAGACGGCTCTCCTCGTGAGGTGAACCTACTCCGTGCCCTTTGGATACGCCGTTTACCTGAACCTGTACGCGCTGCCATACCCGATGTCGATAGTTTACCCATAAAGGACTTGATGACCAAAGCCGACGCCCTTATGGACAGCCACTTCAAGACCTCCATCAACGCCTCCACCCCTGACGACGAGGATGCCTATTCAACGTCAACCGAAGCTGACATGAATGCCGTAGGACATACACGCCTACCCCGTGACGTGCCGAAGCGGCGACAAAGCCGCCCACCACCCACCAATCGCTCGCGCCGCAACGAACGACTTCTACAGCCACTTACTACCTCCCATCCGCCGCAGTTTTGCTACTACCACTTCAGATTCGGGGCAACCGCGAAGAAATGTGCCAAAGATTGTCAGTGGCCAAAAAACGTATAAGTAGGCCATCGCTTGTGGCGGTGGCCTCCCATGTTTCTAATCTTTTCTTTTTACAAGATGCAGGAACGGGCGTGCGATTTTTGGTAGACACGGGTGCTTGTCGTTCCCTTTTGCCAAGGAAACTCTTCAAGGCACAACGTAGTCTGTCTACATCTGCCGACGTCCGCTTGGTAGCTGCCAACGGATCTGCGATACCCACCTACGGTTACGAGAACCTCACATTATCGTTCGGAAACGGTAAATTCAATTGGAAGTTTCTCGTTGCTGACGTCACAATGCCAATCCTCGGTGCGGATTTCCTCTCTCATTTCCACCTTCTGGTCGATGTCGCCCACCGACGATTGGTCAACGCAGACTCGTACTTGTCGACACCTCTTCAACCCGGCCCCTCTAACCTCGCTCTCCACATCAGCGCACCCACGGATGCCTACGCCCACCTCCTCACGTCGTACCCGGAAGTTTTCCGTCCAGAACTTCGCCAAACGCCCACGGTTCCGGCCAAGCACGGTATTTATCACCATATCAAGACGACGGGACCCCCAGTCTTCGCAAAATTCAGACGTCTGGCACCGGAACGATTGGCAGCCGCCAAACAGACGTTCGCCGAAATGGAGAAAATGGGCCTTTGCCAAAAGGCCTCCAGCCCAAGGTCGTCACCCTTACACATCGTTCTGAAGAAAGACGGCTCCCTCCGTCCGTGCGGGGATTACAGGCGCCTGAACATGCAAACAGAACCGGATCACTACCCCCTCCCAAACATTGCCGATGTAACCTCCTACCTGCACAAAGCGAAGGTTTTCTCTACGCTCGACCTCCTGAAGGGGTATTATCAGGTGCCTATGAACCCAGAAGACATCCCCAAGACCGCCATCACCACTCCGTTTGGCACATACACCTTCAATTACTCCTGTTTTGGCCTTCGTAATGCTGGGGCAACGTTTCAACGTCTCATGGATGGCATCTTAGGGGACCTCCCTTTCTGTGTATGTTATGTGGACGACATACTTGTGTTCTCCTCCTCAAAAGAGGAACACCTCCGTCACCTGCGCTTCGTGCTCGACTGCCTGCAACAAAACGGCCTTGTAGTCCGGTACGACAAGTGTACCTTTGGCGCCAACAAAGTGTCGTTCTTAGGGCACCGTATCACTCCTGAAGGAGTCCATCCCCTCCCTGAGAAGGTAGCAGCCGTTCAGAATTTCCCCGCGCCCTCGACCGTCAAAGCTCTGCAGGAATTCTTGGGCATGATTAACTATTATCACCGTTTTCTGCCAGCCATTGCCGCCACTCTTGCTCCCCTCTACGCCTCCCTCAAGGGCAAGCCAAAGGACCTGAAGTGGGGTCCCCTTCAAGAAGCAGCCTTCTGCAATGCAAAGAAGGCCCTATCAACTGCTGCGGCTCTCACTTTTCCTATCCCACACGCCCCTCTCCTTCTCTTCACCGATGCCAGCGACGTCGCTATTGGTGCAGTACTCGAGCAGGTGGTCAAAGGCTCGCCCCGCCCATTGGCCTTCTTCAGCAGAAAACTGTCCAAGGCAGAATCGGGTTATTCTACCTTCGATCGAGAATTGCTGGCGGTGCACTTGGCTGTCCGTCACTTTCGCCATTTCTTAGAAGGTACGCCCTTCGTCATTCGCACAGACCACATGCCTCTGGTGCACGCCTTCACTCGACAGTCTGACGCCTGGTCCGCCCGTCAACGCCGACATCTCTCCGCCGTGGCTGAATACAATTGCACCCTCCAATACGTCCCTGGGAAAATGAATCCCGTTGCCGATGCCCTGTCAAGAAACACGTTGGCTGCCGTTCAACTGGGATTGGATTACAATGCCCTGGCTGAAGCCCAACGACAGGATCCAGAGTATCAAGCTTGTAGGACATCCTGCACGTCCCTCCGTTGGGAAGATTTTCCCCTCGAAGACTCCAACACCACCCTCCTCTGTGACGTCAGTACTGGTAGACCGCGACCTTGGATTCCTGCTCCCATGCGCCGACAGGTGTTTGATTTCATCCACGGCCTTTCACATCCCTCGTGCCGTTCTACTGCACAGCTGCTGAAGGCAAAGTTCATTTGGCACGGCATTTCTAAGGATGCTAAGGATTGGGTCCGCGCCTGTACTTCTTGCCAAACTTCCAAAGTACATCGACACACGGATTCAGGAGTGGGCACCTTTCCTCAACCTCAGCGTCGTTTCGCACACATTCACGTCGACGTTGTAGGCCCCCTACCCACATCACAAGGACATCGTTACCTGTTTACCGTCATCGACCGCTCCACTCGTTGGCCTGAAGCCATTCCCATGGAAACTGCGACGTCCGCCTCATGTACATCTGCCTTACTCTCTGGATGGATTTCAAGATTCGGTATCCCTGAGCATATTACTTCTGACAGGGGAACCACCTTCACCTCTCAATTGTGGACGTCATTAGCGAATCTCCTGGGCATCACCCTACATCAGACAACGGCCTACAACCCCACTGCCAATGGAATGGTTGAACGTTTTCATCGCACCCTCAAAGCAGCTTTGATGTCCCGCTGCAAGGATTGCAACTGGTTTACTCAGCTTCCCTGGGTCCTCCTAAGGACCACTCCTAAAGACGCCCTCGACGTCTCGGCAGCTGAAATGGTGTATGGCGATCCGTTGGTCGTCCCTGCCGAATTTTTTCCTTCTACAAACTCCTCCGATGATCTCCAGCGCATACGTCACGTCGTGGGAAAATTTACTCCGTGCCGCCAGACTTACAAGCCCCCAGCGAAGCATCACATACCAACGGACTTGCACTCTGCAACGCACGTCTTCCTGCGCAACGACACCAGCAAGCCACCACTAACGCCCCCTTACATGGGCCCTTTCCTTGTGATCCGACGCAGTCCGAAAGCATTCCTCCTAAACATTCGGGGCAAAGAAGACTGGGTCTCCATTGATCGTCTAAAACCTGGTTATCTTCTGTCAGATGACCCGCCTACAGTTCGCCTCTCTAGATCAGGGCGCCCTATTTAACATGTACAGTATGTCATTTTTAGGGGGGGAGCCATGTACCAACCGTGTTTCACACAATTGTACATAATTCCTTTTGTATATATTATGCTTGTATCTTCGCTCTTCCCTCGCACTAAGACGAACATGAAAATTCATGTCTGGTTTTTCCTCTGTAATATTGTCTGTCTTGTGAACTTGTTATGTCCTGTTGCCTTGAGGTTTTGTAAATAAGGAGAATGTTCTACAATAATATAACTCAGTCGTTTCCAACCTGCCTTTGAGTTCACACCTTACTCGGCGCCGTCACAACATAGTCACAGAACAGTCAGGTAAACAAGAAGCTGTATCCACAGTCACAGAACTGACAGGTAAACTATAGGCTCTATCCACATAGTCACAGAACTGCCAGGTAAACTATAGGCTCTATCCACATAGTCACAGAACTGCCAGGTAAACTAAAGGCTCTATCCACATAGTCACAGAACTGCCAGGTAAACTAGAGGCTCTATCCATACTGTAACAGAACTGACAGGTAAACTAAAGGCTCTATCCACATGGTCACAGAACTGACAGGTAAACAAGAGACTGTATCAACATAGCCCCAGAACTACCAGAGTAATTAGAGGCTGTATCAACATAGTCACCGAACTACCAGGTAAACTAGAGGCTCTATCCACATGGTTTCAACATAAAAAAGGACCTTAAGTAGCCTAAGTACATATTATTATGCATCAAAGAGGAGATAGTGTAATTCTACCCACATTATCAAAAAGAGAAGTAACCATAGCTCAAAGTTGTCACAAAACCTGAGTTGAGAAAGGTACTCATCTTAAATCCTAATTGAATTGATATCAACCAATTAAGGTATTCGTGGAGAAGCCGAGAGCTCTTAGGGTTAAAGGTCATTGCTATTCAATAAGATTTAAAATGTACATCTAAGGCTGTTACAATTATGACCTATATTCGAACTTGGTTACACAACTACACAGGTCGACCATCTACCAGGTGCACATTTCTTCCTTGCTAATAATCGATACAGAGAGAGAGAGAGAGAGAGAGAGAGAGAGAGAGAGAGAGAGAGAGAGAGAGAGAGAGAGAGAGAGAGAGATCTATAAAAATGTAGAAAAATATCACTTGCTAACGTATGTTAATTAAGGAATTTATATATTTTGATATATTCAAATACATATACATATATATACAGTATACACACAATGTATATATATATATATATATATATATATATATATATATATATATATATATATATATATATATATATTATACACGTGTGTGTACTGTATACTGTATATATCATCATCAGCTGTATCTAGTCTACAGCAGGACAAATACCTCAGACATTTACTTCCATTTCCGTTTGTTCATGATCTTTTTTGTGCCGGTCCACACCCGCAAACACTCTCAACTCGTCAATCCATCGTCTTCTCTTCCTTCCCCTCCTTTCATTACAATTTCTAGGGACCCATTCTGTAATTCTTAATGTCCATCTATTATGTGTCATTCTCATTATATGTCCTGCCAATATCCATTTTTTTCTTACATGTTGTTAGAATATCCTCTACTTTAGTTTGCTCTCTTAGCATCCATGTTGCTCTTTTTCTGTCTCTTAGTGTTATTCCTATCATTATTCTTTCCATAGATCTTTGAGTTGTAACTAGCTTATGTTCTAAGGCTTTAGTAAGGCTCCAATTTTCCGATGCATAAGTCTGCTGTGAGCGATCAGACCTAAATCTCCCACCATCACCAATCCGCTGTGGCTAGCGTGGTGATGAAAAATAGCCCAACCCAGACACACACACACACACACACACATATATATATATATATATATATATATATATATATATATATATATATATATATATATATATATATATAGCCCTTTGATATATGAGAATACCACTTGTTAAGATATATATAAATAGTGGCATTATACATACAGAGAGAGAGAGAGAGAGAGAGAGAGAGAGAGAGAGAGAGAGAGAGAGAGAGAGAGAGAGAGAGAGAGAACGACATTTTCATAATCATGTAAAGTAGATTCCTGGTATAAGTAGGCATGAACAACGCATTGCCTGGCATGAATTGGTCCTTGCCAAAAATAAGAATCAAATGGACCCAGTCAACCTGAGAGAGAGAGAGAGAGAGAGAGAGAGAGAGAGAGAGAGAGAGAGAGAGAGAGAGAGAGAGAGAGAGAGAGATAATGATGATGATGTATGCTATGTCCGTCTCTTGTTATTTAATGTTGTATTTATGATACAAAGAGTATTGTTCTGACTATAATACGAAGAATGTTTTTTTCTTTTTATACTGTATGAAAAGAGATGTTTTTTGTGATATGATGAGTGTTTTTATTATATTATATATATATACTTTTTTATGACATTAGGTTTTTTCTATTTTCTATGAAATTACTTTTTTATTTTACGACATAAGACTGTTTTTAATATGTTTTTTTATTAAATGACTTTTTCCTTAATGACATTAGGACTGTTTTTAATAATTATTTTTTTTTATGAAATTACTTTTTCCTTAATGACATAAGGGGTGTTTTTAATATTTTTTTTCTTATGAAATGTCATAGTTTTCTTTACATTATGATATAAAGCATTATTTTTTTTTCTTTACGATAAGATTGTTTCATTTTCTTTCTTTTTGACATATGTGTTTTTTGGTAAATGTGAAACAAATTCTAGGAGTAGATGCTTTTGTGAAGTGAAAAAAAAGATGTTTAAGGGTTTCATCTTTCTTTGAAATATGAAAATAAAATTCTAAGGGTTGAGACTTTTTTTTAAATAAGGTAAAATTTCCAAGTATTGGTTCTCATGTGAAATGTGAAAAATATTTCTAAGGATTGAGTCTTTTGTGAAATATGAAAAAAAAATCTAAGGATTGAGTCTTTTGTGAAATGTGAAAAAAAAAATTAAAAAGGTTGAGTCTTTTGTGAAATGTGAAAAAAAAATTTAAAAAGTTGAGTCTTTAGTGAAATAAGAAAAAAATTCTAAGGGTAGAGTCTTTTGTGAAATAAGAAAAAAATTCTAAGGGTTGAGTCTTTTGTGAAATAAGAAAAAAATTCTAAGGGTTGAGTCTTTTGTGAAATAAGAAAAAAATTCTAAGGGTAGAGTCTTTTGTGAAATAAGAAAAAAATTCTAAGGGTTGAGTCTTTTGTGAAATAAGAAAAAAATTCTAAGGGTTGAGTCTTTTGTGAAATAAGAAAAAAATTCTAAGGGTTGAGTCTTTTGTGAAATAAGAAAAAAATTCTAAGGGTTGAGTCTTTTGTGAAATAAGAAAAAAATTCTAAGGGTTGAGTCTTTTGTGAAATAAGAAAAAAATTCTAAGGGTTGAGTCTTTTGTGAAATAAGAAAAAAATTCTAAGGGTTGAGTCTTTTGTGAAATAAGAAAAAAATTCTAAGGGTTGAGTCTTTTGTGAAATAAGAAAAAAATTCTAAGGGTTGAGTCTTTTGTGAAATAAGAAAAAAATTCTAAGGGTTGAGTCTTTTGTGAAATAAGAAAAAAATTCTAAGGATTGAGTCTTTTGTGAAATGTGAAAAAAAAATTCTAAGGGTTGAGTCTTTTGTGAAATAAGAAAACAATTCGAAGGGTTGAGTCTTTTGTGAAATAAGAAAAAATTCTAAGGGTAGAGTCTTTTGTGAAATGTGAAAAAAAAAATTAATATTGTTTCTTTCGTGAAACGTAAAATTAATCTAAGTAGTTCTTTGGTGAATTCTTATAGAACGAATCTGTCTGTGCTGCCAGTAGGACAAACCTATAAATGAAGCCTTGAATATATAGGAGGAATCTCTCTCTCTCT
>NC_090749.1:100105049-100112549 GCF_036898095.1 Palaemon carinicauda | reverse complement strand
GAGCATGTCCGCCCTCACATTCTTCTGTCCCTGAACAAACCTCATCAGCAGGCTTATCCTGTTCTCCTTCGCCCAAAGAAGGAGCTCTCTTGCTGTCTCGAAGAGAGACAGAGAGTGAGTCCCTCCTTGCTTCCTGATGTAAGCAAGAGCTGTGGTGTTGTCTGAGTTGACCTCCACAATCTTCCCAGACACCAAGTCCTTGAAGGCCTTTAGCCCCAGAAAAATGGCCATCAGCTCCTTGTTGTTGATGTGCCATCCCAGCTGAATTCCTTCCCAATAGCCTGAGACCTCCTTGCTTCCTAGTGTTGCCCCCCAGCCTGACTCTGATGCGTCTGAAAACAACACTAGGTCTGGGTTCTTCTTGTGTAAGGAGATCCCTTCCCCTAACAAGGTTGGGTCCAGCCACCACTTCAGAAGAGTCTTGACTTCTATTGGAATGGGGAAGGAAAAGGAGTCTTCCTGCATCTTTCTGTTCCATGTCTTCGAAAGAAAGTGATGAAGAGGCCTTAGGTGGAGTCTCCCCAGAGAGACAAACAGTTCGAGGGAGGATAGAGTCCCCAGCAAACTCATCCACTCCTTCGCTGTGCATCTCTTCTTGTCCAGGAAAGTTCTGACTTTTACGAGACACTTGGTCTGTCTTTCCTGAGAGGGAGAAGCCCGAAAAAGAACTGAATTCAGAACTATCCCCAAATAGAGAATAGTCTGATTCGGTCTGATCTGAGACTTCTCCCTGTTGATGACCAGGCCTAGATCTTGAGCCATCATAAAAGTCTTCCGTAAATCCTCCAGACATTTCTCCCTCGATCGTGAACGAATCAGCCAATCGTCCAGATAGAAGGATATCCTTATCCCCTCCTGATGCAGCCAACCTGACACATTCGCCATTACCCTGGTGAAGACTTGAGGAGCCGTGCTGAGACCGAAGCAAAGAGCTCTGAATTGGAAGCACTTGCCCTCCATTACAAACCTCAGGTACTTCCTCGAAGTCGGATGGATGGGGACATGGAAATATGCGTCCTGCAAGTCGAGGGACACCATCCAGTCCCCTGGATGTACTGACGCCAGCACCGACTGAGTCGTCTCCATGGAGAACTTTGTCTTCTCCACAAATACGTTGAGAGCGCTGACATCCAGGACGGGTCTCCATCCGCCCGAGTTCTTGGGGACCAGAAACAGGCGATTGTAAAAGCCTGGGGAGACTAGATCCCGAACCGGTTCTATCGCCCCCTTGTCTAGCATTTGGTTGACAAGGTCTACTAGGGCCTTCTGTTTCCCAGGATCTGAGTACCGGGCTACTAAGGCCAGCGGAGCATCTGCGAGAGGAGGTTTTTTCAGAAAGGGGATCTTGTATCCTTCCTTGATGACTGAGAGGGACCAGGTGTCCGCCCCTCTCCTCTTCCAAGACTGCCAAAAACCTGACAGTCTTGCGCCTACTGTCTGGAGGAGACGAACTTCATTTTCTGGAGCGAGGTCTGAAAGAACCCCTGGTAGATCTTGGTCCTGAATCTTGCCTTCTCCCTCTAAAATCTGATCTTGAAGTAGTCCTGCCCCGAAAGGGCTGCTGGAATCTCCTTTCCTCCCGTTTCAAAGAAGAAGGAGGGGCTGCCAAGGGCTTACGAGCAGAACGAGATAAAAGGTCTTGGGTGGCTTTTTGGGCCAGAGAACGCGTAATGTCATTAACCAGGGACTCGGGAAAAAGATGTTGAGAGAGGGGGGCGTAAAGAAGCTCAGACTTTTGAGCATTGGTAACAGACCTAGAAGCAAAAGAGCAAAGCAGAGCTCTCTTCTTTAGGACCCCAGCTGAGAACAGAGCAGCCAACTCATTCGCCCCATCTCTGAGGGCCTTATCCATACAGGACATAATGCTGGTAAGGTCCCTAGATCCTTCCATCTGTTCAGTTTTCCTTGCGAGAGTCCCAAGCGACCAGTCTAGGAAACTAAAAACCTCAAAGGCTCTAAAAATACCTTTGACGAGATGATCCAGCTCCGACATCGACCACATGACCTTGGCTGAGTTGAGAGCATGCCTTCTAGCAGAGTCCACTAAACCAGAGAAGTCACCCTTGGAGGAGGAAGGCACTCCCAGACCCAAAGGTTCTCCAGTTGCATACCACATACCCGCTCTTGAAGCAAGACGAGCTGGTGGAAACGAGAAGGAAGTCTTAACTGTTTGTCTCCGCTCCATCATCCAGTCATCAATCTTCGTGAGAGCCTTCTTTGCGGAGATAGACAGCTTCATCTTGATGAAGGCTGACTGTTTCTTGGCCTTCTTTCTGTTAAATTGGGACTGAGGAGATTGAGGGGCAGCAGGTTGGAATTCCTCTCCAAAAAGTTCAAGAAGGGAGCGAGAGAGAACTTAGTAATCTCCCACAGCGTCGGCAGGATTATCATCGTCATCAGAAACATCCTCGAGGTCCTGATCCACATCTGCAATATCCTTCGAAAGAGAAGGATCCTTAGAACCCGTCAAGGGCAAATCAAAGGCATCATCCTGCAAAAGACGGGTTGCATCCTGGAGTCCCGCGCTAGAAGAATCCTTGGGACGAGAGGCAGTATCGTCCCGAAGAGGCAGGGTGGTATCGCCCTGGAACCGAGAACGAGAGGCAGAGTCGTTCTGTCGTCGAGAGCGAGAGGCGGTATCGTCGTGGCGGCGAGAATGAGAGGCGGTATCGTCGTGGCGGCGAGAATGAGAGGCGGTATCGTCGTGGCGTCGTGAACGAGAGGCGGTATCGTCGTGGCGTCGAGAACCAGGGTCGGTATCGTCGTGGCGTCGTGAACGAGAGGAGGTATCGTCGTGGCGAAGCGAACGAGAGGAGGTATCGTCGTGGCGATGCGAACGAGAGGAGGTATCGTCGTGTCGAAGCGAACGGGAGGCGGTATCGTCTTGGTATCGAGAACGAGAAGCAGCGTCGTTCGATAAGGTATCGTCCCGGTATCGAGAACGAGAAAACGTATCGCCCTGGTATCGCGAAGAAGTATCGCCTGGCGAAAGCACACATTCCTCATCCTGGCGTAGAGAGGGAGAAGTTTTCTTTAAAGAAGAACTCCGTTCTCTCTTAGAAGCAGACTTCTTAATCGGCAACGAGTCGTCTTTACGTCTGTCAGACTGGGCGTGAGGGCGGCTAAAGGCTTGTACTAAAGTCAAAAGTTGTTCCTGCATGACAGACATAAAGGATTTAGCAACATCAGCTGGGTCTTGCGGACCCGAAGGGGGGGGCTGACGAATAACACTCGTATCTTCGGCAGCAGGCTTCGTCCTTTTCACAGGCACGGAGTCGAAATCATCCTCCGACGGACAAGGTTCATAACTGCTAGAACCGGGAGAGAAAGAACGAGACCGTTCGTCGCGGTTCCATCTCCTCTTAGTAGGTCTTGAAGCTTCATACTTCCATTTACGTCTGGACGAATTCGGAGAAGAAAACAACACATCAGACACGTCTTTCCCGTGACGGTCAAGAGCAGCCTGGGAATCGACAACAGGACTGTCTGAGGCGACGGCTGACCGAGGGTACGTACCTCTCACCCCCTTTCGGTCATCGACGTACCTTCTCCCTTGGTCCTGGGAGCTTGGTAGAGGTCTAGGCCTAGGGGTATGACAGATTCGGTCAGTCGCCACCTCCACTGCACTAACACAAGCACTTTCACTTTCCTTACCTTTAAAGGCCTCCAGTTGTTCTTTAATGGCCTTCAACTCGGCCGCCAGGCTAGCGTACCGAGGGTCATCCGTAGATACGGAACCTGTAGGAGGTGCAGGAGTTACTACCTCAAGGGAAGGATCAACTTCCAAAGAGGAATCAATAATAGGATCAATAGATAAATCTACGCTAAGTTCGTCTTCCTTACCACTAACAGACTTAGACTTAGACCTAGAAGCTCTCCTAACTCTATCGAGCTCTAGCTTACGCACATAGCGCTTCATAATTAACCAATCTTTCTCATCCAAAACCTTACATTCCCCACACCTATTATCAAGGGCACAAACAAAACCCCTACAATGAGAACAAACAGTGTGAGGATCAACCGCCATTTTCGGTAGTCTCACCTTACATTCCTCATTCGCACAGATACGGTAATGACTCTTTTCACTCATAATGAAAAACAGCAAAAAAAAAGCTAAGAGAAAACAAAATACAACGATCGCCAAAACCCCAAATCAGAGTACTTCAAAAAAGCAGACTGGTACACCGAGCAGGGAAAGCGAAGAAAAACTCTTAATGACGGACCAACGTGTTGTCGATCCGGCCGGCAGAGATGAACTGAAGAACAGAAAACGGGAATGATTCCTCCTACCACCCTTTAACGGGTGTTACCACCCAACCACCACAAGGCGGTTGCCTAGTTTTAGAAAAATTCTGCCGAAATAGAGATAATTAGCTATGTATATATAACTGCCAGGTAAGTTCTATTCATAAAAGTTAGTTGACAATGATTTCAGACTGGCAGTTGGATGAAACAAACTTCAAAAAAATATCCTTTTCCTAACAGCTAATACCTTTTTACATTAGAAATAATTATAATAAACATAAAAGCAAATCTCCATGCATTGCTAAAGCACCTGAGGATATAGCAACTTGGAAATTACAATATAATACTATACATTTTCTCAAGAAATTAAATATCAAATTTTAAATTTTTTGAATCTCTCTCCATCTTAGAATATTACTGAAATAGGCCATGATTCAAAGGTTTAAAGGCTGCTCATGAATGGCAGAGGCAAGGGACAGTGACAACGCCCTAGGGACTGACCATATATCCATATGATCAGCCCTCAAGCTCCTTCTCCACCCAAGCTAGGACCAGGGAGGGCCAGGCAATGGCTCCTGATGATTACTCTGCAGGTAGACATATAGACTCACCCAATGTCCCACTCCTTATCTCACATGGATGGTCAGGTTGCAGACACTACAAGAAACTTCCGAGCTTGAGCGGGGCTTGATTTCCCGTTATTATTATTATTATTACTTGCTAGTTGGAAAAGCAGGATGCTAAAAGCCCAAGGGCTCCAACATGGAAAAATAACCCAGTTAGGAAAGGAAATAAACATCAAGAGAAGTAATGAACAATAAATTATATTCTAAGAACAGTAACATCAAAATAGATCTTTCATATATGAACTAAATTTATAAAAACTTCAAAAAAACAAAAAAAAACAAGAGAAATCAGATAGAATAGTGAGCCCAAGTGTACCCTCAAGCACGAGAACTCTACCCCAAGACAGTGGAAGGCCATGGTACAGAGGCTATGGCACTACCCAAGACTAAAGAACAATGGTTTGATTTTGGAGTGTCCTACTCCTAGAAGAGCTGCTTACCATAGCTATAGGGTCTCCTCTACCCTTACCCTTAAGAGGAAAGTAGCCACTGAACAATTACAATTAGGCCTATAATACATGTATGTTGAAATTACCAAATTAGCTATCAGTCAAATATACAGATCTGACCTCCCATATAATAGAACTAACTAACTAACTATATATATATATATATATATATATATATATATATATATATATATATATATATATGTGTGTGTGTGTGTGTGTGTGTGTGTGTGTGTGTGTGTGTGTGTACATACAGTGTGTGTATATATATATATATATATATATATATATATATATATATATATATATATATATATACAGTAATATATATATATATAAGAACTCTATATATATATATATATATATATATATATATATATATATATATATATATATATATATATATAGTCATTTTTGGATTTTGTAATTAACCAGTTTCATGATAAATTTGTTAATCATAGTGTATATAAGCCATTGTGCTCAAAGATGCTAATATTTCAGGATTTAGTTCCTGTACTGAACGTGTATTGAAATTATACAACAACAACAACAACAAAACACATCCGTTTCTAGTCCACTACAGGACAAGGACCTCAGACATGTCCTTATTCTTGTCTGTGTTTTGACCAGTTCTCATCACAACGCGTAGACCTCACGCTATAGTGCTAACGGGAGGTAGATCTCACGCTATAGTGTGGTAGACCTCACGCTATTGTAGCACCACTCATTTTTTTAATTAAATAATATCAAGATTATAATATTAAGGACTAACGTTAAGATAACGCATATAAAAGGGGAAATCTTATTAACCTTTTAAGATTATGTAGATTATTTCTTAAGAATATAATTGATTCATTCGTAATTGTTGAACTCAAATCATTACTCCAATTTACCTGTTATTAGATGGGGAATCTCCCTGGGTCGTTGCGAATTGGTGATGGTGAGAGACTTGTCTGATTGCTCACAACAAACCAACCTAGTATGTGTGTCCCTGACAAGTACAGCTCTGCTAGAAATTATTCACTAATCTGGAATAGCATGAATGGAATGAAATAAGGAAATAAATAAACTACAAACTATAAAAACTTAAAAAAAACAAGTAAGAAAAATAAGATAGAATAGTGTGCTAAAGTGTAGCCTCCTCTCAAGCAAGAGAACTCTACATAATCTGAGATATTTTATTTTGATTGTTCATTACTTCTTATATCGTTTATCTATTTCCTTATATCCTTTCCTCAAAGGGCTATTTCTTCCTGTTGGAGCCCTTGGGCTTATGGCATCTTGGTTTTCCATCTATGGTTGTAGCTTAGCTAATAATAATAATAATAATAATAATAATAATAATAATAATAATAATAATAATAATAATAATAATAGTTTTAAAATAATTATCTAATTCATAAACCATTTTTATCTTTGCTACGTTCATTAATAATTTATTGCGTTTTTTATTACAAAACTAATGTAGGCCTGATGCAGATAATGATATAGGCCTAGGCACATTATGGCCAATATTTCTTATGAGAGAGTTCTTTGTATATCCGAAAGCACTCTAGAATGTCGTACATTTAAAATGGGTTGTGTATCAAATTGTAATTTAGGTAACATTTTATAATGATTAATTAAATTTTTAAAGCTATTCTTAGCTTAAAATATATTGACTTTTCACAAACTTTGATTTTATTCGAAAAACACTAAAATAATTTAAAAACTAATTCATATGATAGATCAGTGAAAAAATGTAAGTTTACTTTGCCTGATTTCATTTTCAATTACGAAATAAAACTATTTTTAACAATTTCTTATCCTCACGTATGAAATTCATATAGTTTTATTCAAATATACATTCGGGCACACTATTCCATCTTATTTCTATCCCTCTTGTTTTGCTAAAGTATTTATAGTTTATTTAGGAAATATTTATTTTAATGTTATTACTGCTCTTAAAATAGTTTATTTTTCCTTGTTTCCTTTCCTCACTGGGCTATTTTCCCTGTTGGGGCCCCTGGCTTATAGCATCCTGCTTTTCCAACTAGGGTTGTAGCTTGATAATAATAATAATAATAATAATAATAATAATAATAATAATAATAATAATTACAACATGTCTTGAAAATAGTTTTGTTACCCCTAAAATACATTTTCTTTGAAGAGATATAATTTTGATATAGAAAATTAAA